>NW_024057801.1:0-86322 GCF_016432855.1 Salvelinus namaycush | reverse complement strand
TGTTGTTCTTAGGTTCTCAGCATTCAGATAAACACCATTAGGCTGGGTTCTATCCTCTAAGTGAGAACAAGAGAACTGAGTGCTCCTTGGTGTTCTTTACCTGGGTTCTAGAATAGAACTGAGTGCTCCTTGGTGTTCTTTACCTGGGTTCTGGAATAGAACTGAGTGCTCCTTGGTGTTCTTTACCTGGGTTCTGGAATAGAAACTGAGTGCTCCTTCGTGTTCTTTACCTGGGTTCTGGAATAGAACTGAGTGCTCCTTGGTGTTCTTTACCTGGGTTCTGGAATAGAACTGGGTGCTCCTTAGTGTTCTTTACCTGGGTTCTGGAATAGAACTGGGTGCTCCTGGTGTTCTTTACCTGGGTTCTGGAATAGAACTGAGTGCTCCTTGGTGTTCTTTACCTGGGTTCTGGAATAGAACTGAGTGCTCCTTGGTGTTCTTTACCTGGGTTCTGGAATAGAACTGAGTGCTCCTTGGTGTTCTTTACCTGGGTTCTGGAATAGAACTGAGTGCTTCCTTGGTGTTCTTTACCTGGGTTCTGGAATAGAACTGAGTGCTCCTTGGTGTTCTTTACCTGGTTCTGGAATAGAACTGAGTGCTCCTTGGGTTCTATCCTCTAAGTGAGAACAAGTGTTTCACTGAGCAGCTACATATGGCTGCTACTCATTAAGAAACCGTCGATGTCAGTTGGAAAACATGTTAGAAACAAAGGCAACAGTGCCATGTTGATCTGAGGCTTGCTGTTGGAAAAACCACATTAGTGTCTGACTTTCGGCTGTCGCAGATGCACCTCCTCCGCATCCACTCCTCGACTTTCAACTACAGTCGGTTGCTTTCCCCTTACCACTCATATATATATATAAATATATGAAGATCTCACCGCAGGGGCTATTTCATACAATTCCACGATAAAAATAACAAATATTGAATTTCTCTCAACTCCAGCTGATGAGGAATTTGAATTAATTTAATAATTTAATAAATAAATAAATTTAATTTAATTTAATTTTCTATTGGCTGTATGTTGAAATTCAATATCAGTATCACACGTCTCAGTCAAAGTCGATTTTGAAATATCAGTGATTTTGAAAGCAAAAATACTGTGTATTTTTTTATGGCAGTTGACAACCAACTTGAAGGTGTATTAGCGCCACCAGCTGGCCTGGAGTGTGGACCATACCCATTAATCTCGTCTCCTTTAAGGAAACAAAATACATCATTAAATTATACATGCCCTTTAAACATTTATCACAGCGGTTCAGCTTTGCTCTTCAAACACAAATGTAAATACTTCCAGCTTCATCATCCTGCGCCATCGGAAATTTTCAATACATGGAGGACTTCAGCGCTATCACCATCTAGTGGTTTTAATGTTTATGGGAACCACCCAGCACATCTAGTGGTTTTAATGTCTATGGGAACCACCCAGCACATCTAGTGGTTTTAATGTCTATGGGAACCACCCAGCACATCTAGTGGTTTTAATGTCTATGGGAACCACCCAACACATCTAGTGGTTTTAATGTCTATGGGAACCACCCAGCACATCTAGTGGTTTTAATGTCTATGGGAACCACCCAGCACATCTAGTGGTTTTAATGTCTATGGGAACCACCCAGCACATCTAGTGATTTTAATGTCTATGGGTACCACCCAGCACATCTAGTGGTTTTAATGTCTATGGGAACCACCCAGCACATCTAGTGATTTTAATGTCTATGGGTACCACCCAGCACATCTAGTGGTTTTAATGTCTATGGGAACCACCCAGCACATCTAGTGGTTTTAATGTCTATGGGAACCACCCAGCACATCTAGTGGTTTTAATGTCTATGGGAACCACCCAGCACATCTAGTGGTTTTAATGTCTATGGGTATCACCCAGCACATCTAGTGGTTTTAATGTCTATGGGAACCACCCAGCACATCTAGTGGTTTTAATGTCTATGGGAACCAATCAGCACATCTAGTGGTTTTAATGTCTATGGGTATCACCCAGCACATCTAGTGGTTTTAATGTCTATGGGAACCACCCAGCACATCTAGTGGTTTTAATGTCTATGGGAACCACCCAGCACATCTAGTGGTTTTAATGTCTATGGGAACCCCCTGCACATCTAGTGGTTTTAATGTCTATGGGAACCACCCAGCACATCTAGTGGTTTTAATGTCTATGGGAACCACCCAGCACATCTAGTGGTTTTAATGTCTATGGGAACCACCCAGCACATCTAGTGGTTTTAATGTCTATGGGTCCCACCCAGCACATCTAGAAGGGTATTTCATACTGAACCCTCCCTGGAGATGACATGGTGCCACTACATCATGATTTTATTGTACAGTTGAACCGCTAGGGGCAAAATAGCTAGATTTACTACTAAAATACCAAAATATATAACTTTTGCCTACGAACTGTCAAAATGCAGACCGGGATTGACGTGTTTCACTACAACGAAGCCTAAGACACCTGGTATGAACAGCTACATGTCCCATTCTTTAGCATTTAGAACCAAGGGGATGGGACAAATTCTCTCACACTGAAACTAAGGAATCCTCTCTGTACTTTTCCAGGTGAAACCTTCTCAAACCTCAGCATCACTGATAGGCTTTCAGTCCTTTGACCCTTCTTTTCCTACTGATCAACCTTTTGGCCTCAATCACTCTGCCTTCCAGTCACATTTCCTTTAATATCATCTGTGGATAACGGGACACCGGTGACGACTCCCCTCCACCTGGCATAAGCACCAGGGACATGGCTTTTCATCTTCTTCCCATTAAGCTTTTCCATTTGCACAATCTTCCCTTGCTGAACCTGACCGCCACAACATATTAGTAATCTACCTTGTCCAATGAACCGTGCTAGTTGGACTTCACCTACCTCTTTCTCTATGGCAGTGGTTGGTCAGATAGGCTGTAAATGAGGCCCTGTGGTCTCATCAAACCACCATCACCACCTTCCACCAACACATCACTACTCTTGCTTCCTACCTCTTGTTTCCGACCCTCTTCATGCTTTCTTTACTAGACGTTCCACTGCTTTCAGTATCATGATCTCTCTTCTTCCTGTGTCTTTCTGTATCATGATCTCTCTTCTTCCTGTGTCTTTCAGTATAATGATCTCTCTTCTTCCTGTGTCTTTCAGTATCATGATCTCTCTTCTTCCTGTGTCTTTCAGTATAATGATCTCTCTTCTTCCTGTGTCTTTCAGTATAATGATCTCTCTTCTTCCTGTGTCTTTCAGTATCATGATCTCTCTTCTTCCTGTGTCTTTCAGTATCATGATCTCTCTTCTTCCTGTGTCTTTCAGTATCATGATCTCTCTTCTTCCTGTGTCTTTCAGTATCATGATCTCTCTTCTTCCTGTGTCTTTCAGTATCATGATCTCTCTTCTTCCTGTGTCTTTCAGTATAATGATCTCTCTTCTTCCTGTGTCTTTCAGTATAACGATCTCTCTTCTTCCTGTGTCTTTCAGTATCATGATCTCTCTTCTTCCTGTGTCTTTCAGTATCATGATCTCTCTTCTTCCTGTGTCTTTCAGTATCATGACCTCTCTTCTTCCTGTGTCTTTCAGTATAATGATCTCTCTTCTTCCTGTGTCTTTCAGTATCATGATCTCTCTTCTTCCTGTGTCTTTCAGTATCATGATCTCTCTTCTTCCTGTGTCTTTCAGTATCATGAGCTCTCTTCTTCCTGTGTCTTTCAGTATCATGATCTCTCTTCTTCCTGTGTCAGTATCATGATCTCTCTTCTTCCTGTGTCTTTCAGTATCATGATCTCTCTTCCTCCCGTGTCTTTCTGTATCATGATCTCTCTTCTTCCTGTGTCTTTTAGTATCATGATTTCTCTTCTTCCTGTGTCTTTTAGTATCATGATCTCTCTTCTTCCTGTGTCTTTTAGTATCATGATTTCTCTTCTTCCTGTGTCTTTCAGTATAATGATCTCTCTTCTTCCTGTGTCTTTTAGTATCATCATCTCTCTTCTTCCTGTGTCTTTTAGTATCATGATTTCTCTTCTTCCTGTGTCTTTTAGTATCATGATCTCTCTTCTTCCTGTGTCTTTTAGTATCACGATCTCTCTTCTTCCTGTGTCTTTCAGTATCATGATCGCTCTTCTTCCTGTGTCTTTTAGTATCATGATCTCTCTTCTTCCTGTGTCTTTCAGTATAATGATCTCTCTTCTTCCTGTGTCTTTCAGTATCATGATCTCTCTTCTTCCTGTGTCTTTCTGTATAATGATCTCTCTTCTTCCTGTGTCAGTATCATGATCTCTCTTCTTCCTGTGTCTTTCCACTACCGACCATTCGGGTCCTTGACCCTCATCCTCCCCTCCATATCATCAGAACTGACAGCCATATTGTTGGTATTCCAGCACAGCTGTTGCTTCTCCAACCTTTTCTCCATTTCGTCCACACTACTTGCTGCCATTTCCATCCCGAGCATGTTGTCAAGCCCGCTCCACAGCTCCTCCTCCTGGCGTTTTCAAGACAACTGGGACTTAAAAAAAAAAAAAAGGTAAAATCATAACGTCAGTGATATTCAGGTACTTCAAAACTCTTTTTCCAGTTGGAGCTCGTTTCTTTCCCGAATTCCCAGTAATCTTGAACGCTGCTGAAGTCGGATATTTCCCGAGTTCCAGTGGCCTTGAACGCGGCATTACGTCATCGAAAGCAGATGTCACATGATATTGGTGGCGAGTGATCACGTGTCTTTTTTTACAGCCGGGTAATCTGGAGCTCAGCCCTATCCAGGATTTATTTTCCTCCTAAAACGGTTGTATTTCATCAATATACGGATACATTTTGAGGACTCAAAATGCCTATATTCTCGGAGCTGTATTTTAATGTGGATAATGGTTACTTGGAAGGGTTGGTCAGGGGTTTTAAGGCTGGAATTCTTTCACAGGGAGACTATCTAAATCTCGTCCAGTGTGAAACCCTGGAAGGTGAGTCAGTGCTAACGTTAGCGAGCTAGCTAGCCAACTGGTCATCTGGCTAGGTATGTTGTCAAATGTACAGAGTGCCGTTTCAAATGGTATTGCTAACGTTTCAAAACGTTACTGGATTAAAAAATGTGGCGTTTCCGACGACATGGCCAGTCGCCATGCTACTACTGTACCTATACTAACTATTTGCAGGCGAACGTTAATGACAACTCTAGCCAGCTATAACAGTAGGTTACTAGTATCTCGTGATGGGTCCTTGTATTATCTATTTAGCTAGCTAACGTTACATAAGGTTACTTTCTCATGAATAGTAGCTGATGAATTATCAGTTTGGTATATGGATGTAAGTAACGTTAATTAGAGTTAAATGAGCTGTTAAATTAGCTAGATTTCAAGATGAAATTGTGTCTCAACCGATATTATTATTCTTTGAATTAGCTAGCTAACGTTAATTTACCTAGCTACATTTAAGAAGCTGGGAAGAAGCTAGCGTGCCAGTTAGCCCAATAGTGGACTAAAGGAGGTTGACGTTACTCTTAAAGGACAGTTTTATAATTGTTCGAACGACATGCGACTGTCAGTTTCCTAAAAAAGTTTAATCTTTAACGTCACAACAACCAGCTCAAATCCTCCTGTAACATGATGCTCCTGTAACGTCATACTGACAGGAAGTTATTTTCTGTCAGCTCACCATTAACGTTACCTTGTAAATAATGTTGGTGTGGCTTTATTTTTCTGTCATAATTAATAAAATGCAGCGAGAGTTAAGACGATGTCAGCTATACACACACACACACACACACACCCACACACACACCCACACAGCTGAAGTCGGAAGTTTACATACACTTAGGTTGGAGTCATTAAAACTCGTTTTTCAACCACTCCACAAATATCTTGTTAACAAACTATAGTTTTGGCTAGTCGGTTAGGACATCTACTTTGTGCATGACACAAGTCATTTTTCCAACAATTGTTTAGACAGATTATTTCACTTATAATTCACTGTGTCACAATTCCAGTGGGTCAGAAGTTTACATGCACTATGTTGTGCCTTTAAACAGCTTGGAAAATTCCAGAAAATTATATGGCTTTAGTAGCTTCTGATAGGCTAATTGACATAATTTGAGTCAATTGGAGGTGTACCTGTGGATGTATTTCAAGGCCTACCTTCAAACTCAGTGCCTCTTTGCTTGACATCATGGGAAAATCAAAAGAAATCTTTCAAGACCCCAGGAAAAAAAATATAGACCTCCACAAGTCTGGTTCATCCTTGGGAGCAATTTCCAAACACCCGAAGGTGCCACGTTCATCTGTACAAACATTGGTACGCAAGTATAAACACCATGGGACCACACAGCTGTCATACCGCTGAGGAAGGAGACGCGTCCTGTCTCCTAGAGATGAACGTACTTTGGTGCAAAAAGTGAAAATCAATCCCAGAACAACAGCAAAGGACCTTGTGAAGATGCTGGAGGAAACGGGTACGAAAATATCTATATCCACAGGAAAACGAGTCCTATATGGACATAACCTGAAAGGTCGCTCAGCAAGGAAGAAGCCACTGATCCAAAACCGCCATAAAAAAGCCAGTTTGCAACTGCACATGGGGACAAAGATTGTACTGTTTTGAGAAATGTTCTCTGGTCTGATGAAACAAAAATATAACTGTTTGGCCATCATGACCATCGTTACGTTTGGAGGGAAAAGGGGGAGGCTTGCAAGCCGAAGAATACCATCCCAACTGTGAAGCACGGCGGTGGCAGCATCATGTTGTGGGGGTGCTTTGCTGCAGGAGGGACTGGTGCACTTCACAAAATAGATGGCATCATGAGGAAGGAAAAATATGTGTATATTGAAGCAACATCAAGACAACAGTCAGGAAGTTAAAGCTTGCTCGCAAATGGGTCTTCCAAATGGACAATGACCCCAAGCATACTTCCAAAGTTGTGGCAAAATGGCTTAAGGACAACAAAGTTAAGGTATTGGAGTGGCCATCACAAAGCCCTGACCTCAATCCTATAGCAAATTTGTGGGCGGAACTGAAAGAGCGAGGAGGCCTACAAACCTGACTGTTACACCAGCTCTGTCAGGAGGAATGGGCCAAAATTCACCCAACCTATTGTAGGAAACTTGTGGAAGGCTACCCGAGGCATTTGACCCAAGTTAAACAATTTAAAGGCAATGCTACCAAATACTAATTGAGTGTATGCAAACTTCTGACCCACTGGGAATGTCATGAAAGAAAGAAAAAAAAAGCTGAAAAGTCATTCTCTCTACTATTATTCTGACATTTCGCTTTCTTAAAATAAAGTGGTGATCCTAACTGACCAAAGACTGGGAATTTTGTTGGATTAAATGTCAGGAATTGTGAAAAACTGAGTTGAAATGTATTTGGCTAAGGTGTATGTAAACTTACGACTTTATATATATATATGTGTATGGCCTACCCCGGCCAAACGGACAAGGCTGAGCCATTTGTGCACCGCCCTCCGGGACTCACAATCACGGCTAGATATGATACACCGGTCATTATTTGAACTGGCTAGCTAGCAACGGACCAAAGCATTGTTTAAGAAATTGCTTTTAGTTGCCTGAATTGCTAGGTTGATATTTACTGATTTCATTTTTAAAGGGATGGGTTTATTGGTGTTAAAATAGAAGACTGTATGTTATTTGGAGCATCGGGCTGCTGATGTCGTTCAGAGGCTTTCGTTTTTTACTTTTTCATAACGGCAACAAGTTTGATGTCAGACGACAATAGAATGTTCATGATTTGTCAACAGACATGTCAACGGGACTGTAAAACAGCCTTTAGTCCAAGGACCTTACAGGTTCTGTTTAGAGGTGAATAGAGCCCCACAGTGGAAGTGTCATAATACCCATTAAACCTAGAGGTCAAACAGGGACATGGTTCTAATCGTTTTTCCACCATTAATTTTTTTCCCCGTAGGGGATTTTAGAAACACTTCAAAAAAGGGGTATGTTTTGTGTAGGCTTACCCTGGCATGACGTTTTGATAACCATGTAAATCTCTAACGCAAAAAGGTGACTTTTGTCAATATATTGGGCTCCCATGTGGAGGCAAATACTCCATCTAAACAGGAATTGGTTCTAGAAACATAAAGCCCTCTACTTTCATATCACATCAAAATATACACATTTTTCCAGTGACAATCAGTCTTCCATTTAACACACAGGTGTTCGGAGATGCAGATAACTAATTAGCACAGGAAGTCGACTCTGTCTTCCTCCCGTAAACAATTGCTGTAACATGGGAATATGGCTGTGTGGGAACCCTAACCCTATAAAGGTGTGTAGTAATTTAACTTTTTTTTATTTTTATTATTATTATTTCTCGCTGATAGATAAGTTCCTTATCTTTCAAAAACCGTACTGCAAGCAATTTGTGTTTAAAGGTGCTACAAATAGAATTTTGTAGAATTTTTGTGTTGTAATTTCAGGACGTTAGTGGGTGGGTCTAAAGGACGTTAGTGGGTGGGTCTAAAGGACGTTAGTGGGTGGGTCTAAAGGACGTTAGTGGGTGGGTCTAAAGGACGTTAGTGGGTGGGTCTAAAGGACGTTAGTGGGTGGGTCTAAAGGACGTTAGTGGGTGGGTCTAAAGGACGTTAGTGGGTGGGTCTAAAGGACGTTAGTGGGTTAGACCGTTTTGATTGGTGTTTTATTGTCTTTTGTTTCATACCATGCTGCTACCCTACCGCGAAAGTTTGGACTTCTGTTTTTAAGCTGAGGATGAGTCCTATTTCACTGTTAGTTTTACACGTGTACAATTTTTCAGTTATAATTAATATATAATTTTTCAGTTATAAGATTTGTTTATTAAAAGTATAGAAGATTTGGTGTACTGTTGCGTTGTGTGCTTACTGTAACTGTCACCCTGATTGGCTAATAGGCTATGCATATTCATGACGTGAGGCTAGTAGCATATCCTCGGTCTCTCTGTTGAACACAGGCGGTCGACGTCACGGCCGCAGATATTGAGGCGGCTTGTTCTAATGCTTAGGCCTTCCTTTTTTATAGGCTAGTAATGCACTACATCAGCTGCGGCACATCATTGAGCACATGCAACACGTCCGGAAATATTGAGGCAAAAAATGACAGTGTAAACTATAATTAGCAAAATAGAACAAAATTGACGTGAATTTGATTTTCAAAATGATTTGAACAGCTCTATTGGATTTACTGCAGTCGTCTCGGTTTTTCATTTTTAAATCGTTTTTTAAATTCTTCGCTTGTTCTTAACAATTGCAAAGACATTGTCGACTTTGTATTTGTAACCTTTGTTCCCAAGGTGACAGCGGCCACAGAGAGACAGATAAACGGCTTGATTCTATGTCTAGGTGAGATCTTCTGGGGGAAAAAATAAGAAGAAAAAATGTAGCTGTATTTTTCTTATTTTTAACCTTTTATTTAACTAGGTAAGTCATTTAAGAACAAATTCTTATTTACGATGACAGCCTACAGGGGAACAGTGGGGTTAACTGCTTTGTTCAATGGGCAGAACGACAGACTTTTACCTTGTCAGCTCGGGGATTCGATCTAGCAACCTTTCGGGTTACTCGCCCAACGCTCTAACCACTAGGCAACCTGCCGCTGGAAATAACCAGCGTTTTCAAGTGCAACTTAAGTAAAGGTGGTTTTGGGAAACGGCTCTGAGATTTTCCGATTGCTCATAAGAAGATTCTAAAGATGAACTTAGCCTTCAGGTGCTTCTGGGAAACCGGGCCCTGGTTATTACATTGCATTGACCGTTGTAGCTAGCTAGTATTAACAAGCTAGTAGCAAGAGTATTTTTTTGAAGAACCGTTAGCAAGGACCATTTGCAGCGATTCATGATTTCTTCATTACCAGGCTGCCGACATAAAAGGTTAAATAAATCACATCAGGTTGATCAACAGAGGGATTTCTATGAGGAACTGAAACTATTGCTCAAAGTATTGCTCAATTAGCTTTCATATCATGTAAAATGGAAGCATTCTAGACAGCTAGCCTCTTCCCTTGTGTATTGGTCTCTAATTAGCTTTCACATCATGTAAAATGGAGGCATTCTAGACACATAGCTAGCTAGCCTCTTCCCTTGTAAGGGTCTCTAATTAGCTTTCACCTCATGTAAAATGGAGGCATTCTAGACACATAGCTAGCTAGCCTCTTCCCTTGTGTAAGGGTCTCTAATTAGCTGTCACCTCATGTAAAATGGAGGCATTCTAGACACATAGCTAGCCTCTTCCCTTGTTCATGGGTCTCTAATGTGCCGTTAGCATCATGCCCTGTCACAGCAGCATTAAAATGAGATTGTACTTGTCCTGTGTCATTATTGTGTCTGTTGAAAGCCGCTGTTACCTAGTATCTGAAGACGTCTTGTCACCCCCCCCCCCCCCCCCCCATGCAGACCTGAAGCTCCATCTGCAGAGCACGGACTATGGCAGCTTCCTGGCCAACGAGCCGTCACCCCTCACCGTGTCCGTCATCGACGACAAGCTCAAAGAGAAGATGGTGGTGGAGTTTCGTCACATGAGGAACCAGTCCTATGAACCGCTGGCAAGCTTCATGGACTTCATCACGTAAGTCATTCACAGGCTCTCAGAGGCTGGCAAGCTTCATGGACTTCATCACGTAAGTCATTCACAGGCTCTCTGAGGCTGGCAAGCTTCATGGACTTCATTACGTAAGTCATTCACAGGCTCTCTGAGGCTGGCAAGCTTCATGGACTTCATTACGTAAGTCATTCACAGGCTCTCAGAGGCTGGCAAGCTTCATGGACTTCATTACGTAAGTCATTCACAGGCTCTCAGAGGCTGGCAAGCTTCATGGACTTCATTACGTAAGTCATTCACAGGCTCTCAGAGGCTGGCCAGCTTCATGGACTTCATCACGTAAGTCATTCACAGGCTCTCAGAGGCTGGCAAGCTTCATGGACTTCATCACGTAAGTCTTTTACAGGCTCTCAGAGGCTGGCAAGCTTCATGGACTTCATCACGTAAGTCATTCACAGGCTCTCTGGCGTCTTGCCAGTCTCTATCCCAAATGAAGGGGCAAGATGGGTGCCCATATTGTCTAATTAAATTGAGCCTATCTTTCCCATGCATTTTGGGGGGGGGGGGGGGGGGGGAATTAGGATTAGAATACCACCATGTCTTATTATTACCTGAAACGATCAGCTATTGGTTAAACTGGATTTGTCTGTCTCCCATCTCTTTTCAGTTATGTGACATCTGAATGGTCCATGTTTCACACTCTTCTATCTATCTATCTATCTATCTATCTATCTATCTATCTATCTATCTATCTCTCTATCTCTCTATCTCTCTATCTATCTATCTCTCTATCTATCTCTCTCTCTATCTCTCTATCTGCATTGACTCCCTATTTGCCAGTCTCTGACAGGTGTGTTAGTACAGTATTGATGAAGACATGAGGTTTGGGTCTGTTATGCCCAGCATATGCCGCCTTTCATTCTAGCCTGAGAGAGAACCCTCGTACCGGCTCTCACCGGCAGCCTTTTCATTCTAGCCTGAGAGAGAACCCTCGTACCGGCAGCCTTTTCATTCTAGCCTGAGAGAGAACCATCGTACCGGCTCTCACCGGCAGCCTTTTCATTCTAGCCTGAGAGAGAACCCTCGTACCGGCAGCCTTTTCATTCTAGCCTGAGAGAGAACCATCGTACCGGCTCTCACCGGCAGCCTTTCCATTCTAGCCTGAGAGAGAACCCTCGTACCGGCTCTCACCGGCAGCCTTTTCATTCTAGCCTGAGAGAGAACCCTCGTACCGGCTCTCACCGGCAGCCTTTTCATTCTAGCCTGAGAGAGAACCCTCGTACCGGCTCTCACCGGCAGCCTTTTCATTCTAGCCTGAGAGAGAACCCTCGTACCGGCTCTCACCGGCAGCCTTTTCATTCTAGCCTGAGAGAGAACCCTCGTACCGGCTCTCACCGGCAGCCTTTTCATTCTAGCCTGAGAGAGAACCCTCGTACCGGCTCTCACCGGCAGCCTTTCATTCTAGCCTGAGAGAGAACCCTCGTACCGGCTCTCACCGGCAGCCTTTTCATTCTAGCCTGAGAGAGAACCCTCGTACCGGCTCTCACCGGCCGCCTTTTCATTCTAGCCTGAGAGAGAACCCTCGTACCGGCTCTCACCGGCCGCCTTTTCATTCTAGCCTGAGAGAAAACCCTCGTACCGGCTCTCACCGGCCGCCTTTTCATTCTAGCCTGAGAGAGAACCCTCGTACCGGCTCTCACCGGCAGCCTTTTCATTCTAGCCTGAGAGAGAACCCTCGTACCGGCTCTCACCGGCTGCCTTTTCATTCTAGCCTGAGAGAGAACCCTCGTACCGGCTCTCACCGGCAGCCTTTTCATTCTAGCCTGAGAGAGAACCCTCGTACCGGCTCTCACCGGCAGCCTTTTCATTCTAGCCTGAGAGAGAACCCTCGTACCGGCTCTCACCGGCAGCCTTTTCATTCTAGCCTGAGAGAGAACCCTCGTACCGGCTCTCACCGGCCGCCTTTTCATTCTAGCCTGAGAGAGAACCCTCGTACCGGCTCTCACCGGCCGCCTTTTCATTCTAGCCTGAGAGAGAACCCTCGTACCGGCTCTCACCGGCCGCCTTTTCATTCTAGCCTGAGAGAGAACCCTCGTACCGGCTCTCACCGACCGCCTTTTCATTCTAGCCTGAGAGAGAACCCTCGTACCGGCTCTCACCGGCAGCCTTTTCATTCTAGCCTGAGAGAGAACCCTCGTACCGGCTCTCACCGGCCGCCTTTTCATTCTAGCCTGAGAGAGAACCCTCGTACCGGCTCTCACCATCTTGCAAAATGAAATGTAATATTTGCTATGCTCTTAACTACCCAGTCATCACTGAAACATTCTCTCTCCTCCCATCTTCACAGGTACAGCTACATGATAGACAATGTGATCCTGCTGATCACAGGCACCCTGCATCAGCGGTCCATCTCTGAGCTGGTACCTAAGTGCCACCCGCTGGGCAGCTTTGAACAGATGGAGGCAGTCAACATCGCCCAGACCCCAGCAGAACTTTACAACGCCATCCTGGTCGACACCCCTCTGGGTAAGGCAGGACTGTGACTTCTGCATGCCAAATGGCACCTTATTCCCTATATAGTGGTACTACTATAGACCAGGGCCCTATTCCCTATATAGTGGTACTACTATAGACCAGGGCCCTATTCCCTATATAGTGGTACTACTATAGACCAGAGCCCTATTCCCTATATAGTGGTACTACTATAGACCAGAGCCCTACTCCCTATATAGTGGTACTACTATAGACCAGAGCCCTATTCCCTATATAGTGGTACTACTATAGACCAGAGCCCTATTCCCTATATAGTGGTACTACTATAGACCAGAGCCCTACTCCCTATATAGTGGTACTACTATAGACCAGAGCCCTATTCCCTATATAGTGCACTACTTTAGACCAGGGCCCTATTCCCTATATAGTGGTACTACTATAGACCAGAGCCCTATTCCCTATATAGTGGTACTACTATAGACCAGAGCCCTATTCCCTATATAGTGCACTACTTTAGACCAGGGCCCTATTCCCTATATAGTGCACTACTTTAGACCAGGGCCCTATTCCCTATATAGTGCACTACTTTAGACCAGGGCCCTATTCCCTATATACCGGTAGTACCCTGCTATAGACCAGAGCTCTATTCCCTAGGTAGTGCCCTGCTATAGACCAGAGCTCTATTCCCTATATAGTGCCCTGCTATAGACCAGAGCCCTATTCCCTATATAGTGGTACTACTATAGACCAGAGCCCTATTCCCTATATAGTGTACTACTTTAGACCAGGGCCCTATTCCCTATATAGTGGTACTACTATAGACCAGAGCCCTATTCCCTATATAGTGTACTACTTTAGACCAGGGCCCTATTCCCTATATAGTACACTGCTATAGACCAGGGCCCTATTCCCTATATAGTGGTACTACTATAGACCAGAGCCCTATTCCCTATATAGTGTACTACTTTAGACCAGGGCCCTATTCCCTATATAGTACACTGCTATAGACCAGAGCCCTATTCCCTATATAGTGTACTACTTTAGACCAGAGCCCTATTCCCTATATAGTACACTGCTATAGACCAGAGCCCTATTCCCTATGTAAAAATCTAATTTTATTGGTCACATACACGTGTTTAGCAGATGTTAATGTGGGTGTAGCGAAATGCTTGTGTTTCTACCTCTGACAGTGCAGTAATATCTAACAAATTACACAACATAATGGAACTGTTCCCCATCCTGGGGTGGTTTACTAATGGAACTGATCCCCCATCCTGGGTGGTTTTACTAATGGAACTGTTTCCCCATCCTGGGTGGTTTTACTAATGGAACTGTCCCCCATCCTGGGTGGTTTTACTAATGGAACTGTCCCCCATCCTGGGTGGGTTTACTAATGGAACTGTTTCCCCATCCTGGGTGGTTTTACTAATGGAACTGTCCCCCATCCTGGGTGGGTTTACTAATGGAACTGTCCCCCATCCTGGGTGGTTTTACTAATGGAACTGTTTCCCCATCCTGGGTGGTTTTACTAATGGAACTGTCCCCCATCCTGGGTGGGTTTACTAATGGAACTGTCCCCCATCCTGGGTGGTTTTACTAATGGAACTGTCCCCCATCCTGGGTGGTTTTACTAATGGAACTGTCCCCCATCCTGGGTGGTTTTACTAATGGAACTGTCCCCCATCCTGGGTGGTTTTACTAATGGAACTGTCCCCCATCCTGGGTGGTTTTACTAATGGAACTGTTACCGCTCCTGGGTGGTTTACTAATGGAACTGTCCCCCATCCTGGGTGGTTTACTAATGGAACTGTTCCCCATCCTGGGTGGTTTTACTAATGGAACTGTCCCCCATCCTGGGTGGTTTTACTAATGGAACTGTCCCCCATCCGGGGTGGTTTTACTAATGGAACTGTCCCCCATCCGGGGTGGTTTTACTAATGGAACTGTCCCCCATCCTGGGTGGTTTACTAATGGAACTGTCCCCCATCCTGGGCGGTTTTACTAATGGAACTGTCCCCCATCCTGGGTGGTTTACTAATGGAACTGTTCCCCATCCTGGGTGGTTTACTAATGGAACTGTCCCCCATCCTGGGTGGTTTACTAATGGAACTGTTACCTCTCCTGGGTGGTTTACTAATGGAACTGTCCCCCATCCTGGGTGGTTTACTAATGGAACTGTCCCCCATCCTGGGTGGTTTACTAATGGAACTGTCCCCCATCCTGGGGGGGTTTTACTAATGGAACTGTTCCCCCATCCTGGGTGGTTTTACTAATGGAACTGTTCCCCCATCCTGGGTGGTTTACTAATGGAACTGTCCCCCATCCTGGGTGGTTTACTAATGGAACTGTCCCCCATCCTGGGTGGTTTACTAATGGAACTGTTCCCCCTCCTGGGTGGTTTTACTAATGGAACTGTTCCCCCTCCTGGGTGGTTTTACTAATGGAACTGTTCCCCCTCCTGGGTGGTTTTACTAATGGAACTGTTCCCCCATCCTGGGTGGTTTACTAATGGAACTTTCCCCCATCCTGGGTGGTTTACTAATGGAACTTTCCCCCATCCTGGGTGGTTTACTAATGGAACTTTCCCCCATCCTGGGTGGTTTACTAATGGAACTTTCCCCCATCCTGGGTGGTTTTACTAATGGAACTTTCCCCCATCCTGGGTGGTTTTACTAATGGAACTTTCCCCCATCCTGGGTGGTTTTACTAATGGAACTTTCCCCCATCCTGGGTGGTTTTACTAATGGAACTTTCCCCCATCCTGGGTGGTTTTACTAATGGAACTTTCCCCCATCCTGGGTGGTTTTACTAATGGAACTTTCCCCCATCCTGGGTGGTTTTACTAATGGAACTTTCCCCCATCCTGGGTGGTTTTACTAATGGAACTTTCCCCCATCCTGGGTGGTTTTACTAATGGAACTTTCCCCCATCCTGGGTGGTTTTACTAATGGAACTTTCCCCCATCCTGGGTGGTTTTACTAATGGAACTTTCCCCCATCCTGGGTGGTTTTACTAATGGACCTTTCCCCCTCCTGGGTGGTTTTACTAATGGAACTTTCCCCCATCCTGGGTGGTTTTACTAATGGAACTTTCCCCCATCCTGGGTGGTTTTACTAATGGAACTTTCCCCCATCCTGGGTGGTTTTACTAATGGAACTTTCCCCCATCCTGGGTGGTTTACTAATGGAACTGTTCCCTCTCCTGGGTGGTTTACTAATGGAACTGTTCCCTCTACTGGGTGGTTTACTAATGGAACTGTTCCCTCTCCTGGGTGGTTTTACTAATGGAACTGTTCCCTCTCCTGGGTGGTTTTACTAATGGAACTGTTCCCTCTCCTGGGTGGTTTACTAATGGAACTGTCCCCCATCCTGGGTGGTTTACTAATGGAACTGTCCCCCATCCTGGGTGGTTTTACTAATGGAACTGTCCCCCATCCTGGGTGGTTTTACTAATGGAACTGTCCCCCATCCTGGGTGGTTTTACTAATGGAACTGTCCCCCATCCTGGGTGGTTTTACTAATGGAACTGTTCCCCATCCTGGGTGGTTTTACTAATGGAACTGTTCCCCATCCTGGGTGGTTTTACTAATGGAACTGTTCCCCATCCTGGGTGGTTTTACTAATGGAACTGTTCCCCATCCTGGGTGGTTTTACTAATGGAACTGTTCCCCATCCTGGGTGGTTTTACTAATGGAACTGATCCCCCATCCTGGGTGGTTTTACTAATGGAACTGATCCCCCATCCTGGGTGGTTTTACTAATGGAACTGTTTCCCCATCCTGGGTGGTTTTACTAATGGAACTGTTTCCCCTTCCTGGGTGGTTTTACTAATGGAACTGTTTCCCCATCCTGGGTGGTTTTACTAATGGAACTGTTTCCCCATCCTGGGTGGTTTTACTAATGGAACTGTTTCCCCATCCTGGGTGGTTTTACTAATGGAACTGTTTCCCCATCCTGGGTGGTTTTACTAATGGAACTGTTTCCCCATCCTGGGTGGTTTTACTAATGGAACTGTTTCCCCATCCTGGGTGGTTTTACTAATGGAACTGTTTCCCCATCCTGGGTGGTTTTACTAATGGAACTGTTTCCCCATCCTGGGTGGTTTTACTAATGGAACTGTTTCCCCATCCTGGGTGGTTTTACTAATGGAACTGTTTCCCCATCCTGGGTGGTTTTACTAATGGAACTGTTTCCCCATCCTGGGTGGTTTTACTAATGGAACTGTTCCCCCATCCTGGGTGGTTTTACTAATGGAACTGTTCCCCCATCCTGGGTGGTTTTACTAATGGAACTCATGGAATTGAGAATGCAAGGAAGAAGAGTCTTTGAACAGACTGGAGGGTTTTTATTTCCTGTAGCGAACACTAGATGGCGCTAAAACTCAACTTTGCTCATAAACGTGTCATCCTCTAAATCCTGTTTTAATGTCTGATCATTTCTTCAGCTGCTTTCTTCCAAGACTGCATATCTGAGCAGGATCTGGATGAGATGAACATCGAGATCATCCGTAATACTCTGTATAAGGTGAGCAAGGGGTTTCATTCACCCGTAATACTCTGTATAAGCGGGCAAGGGATTTCATTCACCCGTAATACTCTGTATAAGGTGAGCAAGGGATTCCATTCACATTTTTAATTCACAATGTTAAACAACAACATGCATCAGAAGATAGATGGTCATTGACTTTATCCGTGTCTCCATTTCCAGGCTTATCTGGAGGCTTTCTACAAGTTCTGCTCCACTCTGGGAGGAACCACCGGTGACACCATGTGCCCTATTCTAGAGGTCTGTGAGCGTGTCCCTTATTAGAAGGTTAACTTGATATACAGTGTCTTCGGGAAAGTATTCAGACCCCTTGACTTTTTCCACTTTTTGTTACGTTACAGCCTGTAAAATGGATTACAAAAGAAACTCATTAGACGATACCCCATAATGACATCACAATACCCCATAATGACATCACAATACCCCATAATGACAAAGCAAAAAGAGGTTTTTAGAAATTTTCGGAAATATATTAAAAATAAAAACAGATTTACTTAAGTATTCAGACCCTTTGCTATGAGACCTGAAATTGAGCTCAGGTGCATCCTGTTTCCATTGATCATCCTTGAGATGTTTCTACAAATTGATTGGAGTCCAGCTGTGGTAAATTCAATTGATTCGACATGATTTGGAAAGGTACACACCTGTCTATATAAGGTCCCACAGTGGACAGTGCATGTCAGAGCAAAAACCAAGCCATGAGGTCCAAGGAATTGTCCGTAGAGCTCCAAGACAGGATTGTGTCAAGGCACAGATCAGGGAAGGGTACCAAAACATTTCTGCTGCGTTGACGGTCCCCAAGAACACAGTGGTCTCCATCATTCTTAAATGAAAGAAGTTTGGAACCACCAAGACTCTTCCAAGAGCTGGACACCCTGCCAAACTGAGCAATTGGGGGAGAAGGGCCGTGGTCAGGGAGGTGACCCGTTCTTGGTCACTGTGACAGAGCTCCGGACTTCCTCTGTGGAGATGGAGAATCTTCCAGAAGGACAACTCATCTCTGCAGCACTCCACAAATCAGGCCTTGATGGTGGAGTGGCCAGACGGAAGCCATTCCTCAGCCACTCCACATGACAGCCCGCTTGGAGTTTGCCAAATGGCACCTAAAGACTCTCAGACCATGAGAAACAAGATTCTTTGGTCTGATGAAACCAAGATTGAACTCTTTGGCCTGAATACCAAGTGTCACGTCTGGAGGAAACCCTGGCACCATCTCTACAGTGAAGCATGGTGGTGGCAGCATCATGCTGTGGGGATGTTTATTAGCGGCAGGGACTGGGAGACTAGACCGGATTGAGGGAAAGATGATCGGAGCAAAGTACAGAGAGATCCTTGATGAAAACCCGCTCCAGAGCGCTCAGGACCTCCGACTGGGGTGAAGATTCACCTTCCAACAGGACAATGACCCTAAGCACACAGCCAAGACAACGCAGGAGCGGCTTCAGGACGAGTCTCTGAATGTCCTTGAGCGGCCCAGCCAGAGCCCGGACTTGAACCGGATCGAACATCTCTGGAGAGACCTGAAAATAGCTGTGCAGCAACGCTCCCCATCCAACCTGACAGAGCATAAGAGGATCTGCAGAGAAGAATGGGAGAAACTCTAGGCTCCCGAGTGACAGAGCAGTCTAAGACACTGCATCTCAGTGCTTGAGGCGTCACTACAGACACCCTGGTTCGATTCCAGGCTGTATCACAACCGGCCGTGATTGGGAGTCCCATAGGGCGGTGCACAATTGGCCCAGCGTCGTCCGGGTTTGGCCAGTGTAGGCCATCATTGTAAATAAGAATTTGTCCTTAACTGACTTGCCTAGTTAAATCAAAACTCCCAGAATACAGATGTGCCAAGCTTGTATCGTCATTCCCAAGAAGACTGGAGGCTGTAATCGCTGCCAAAGGTGCTTCAACAAAGTACTGAGTACATTTATTTTTATATATTTGCAAATGTCAACTTGTTTTTGCTTTATCATTAGGGGTATTGTGTGTGTGTGTGTGTGTGTGTGTGTGCGTAGTGATGAGAAAATAAACTATTTAATCCATGTTAGAATAAGGCTGTAATGTAACAAATGTGGAAAAAGTCCAGGGGTCTGAACACTTTCAAAATACACCGTGGTTGTTCTCTTTAGTCATTTATACTGGACCATCCAATTGAAAGAGAAATTGACCCACACCTTGAAGTGTATTCTAGTATATTAATCTGTCACCTGTCAATTAATCAGTTTCCTATTTCCCCTCCCTGTGTGTGTCCAGTTTGAGGCGGACAGGAGGGCCTTCATCATCACCATCAACTCATTTGGTACCGAACTGTCTAAGGAGGACCGTGCCAAGCTGTTCCCCCACTGTGGCAAGCTGTACCCTGAGGGGCTGGCTCAGCTTGCCCGCGCTGACGACTACGAACAGGTCAAAGCTGTGGCCGACTACTACCCTGTAAGTTATACTACTATTACTACTACCCTGTAAGTTATACTACTATTACTACTACCCTGTCAGTTACTGGTCCTTGCTACTACTAGCCTAGCCTACTGGCTACTACCCTGTCAGTTACTGGTCCTTACTACTGCTACTACTAGCCTAGCCTGCTGGCTACTACCCTGTCAGTTACTGGTCCTTTCTACTGCTACTACTAGCCTAGCCTACTGGCTACTACCCTGTCAGTTAGTGGTCCTTACTACTAGCCTAGCCTACTGGCTACTACCCTGTCAGTTACTGGTCCTTACTACTGCTACTACTAGCCTAGCCTGCTGGCTACTACCCTGTCAGTTACTGGTCCTTACTACTGCTACTACTAGCCTAGCCTGCTGGCTACTACCCTGTCAGTTACTGGTCCTTTCTACTGCTACTACTAGCCTAGCCTACTGGCTACTACCCTGTCAGTTACTGGTCCTTACTACTGCTACTACTAGCCTAGCCTACTGGCTACTACCCTGTCAGTTACTGGTCCTTTCTACTGCTACTACTAGCCTAGCCTACTGGCTACTACCCTGTCAGTTACTGGTCCTTACTACTGCTACTACTAGCCTAGCCTGCTGGCTACTACCCTGTCAGTTACTGGTCCTTACTACTGCTACTACTAGCCTAGCCTACTGGCTACTACCCTGTCAGTTACTGGTCCTTACTACTGCTACTACTAGCCTAGCCTACTGGCTACTACCGTGTCAGTTACTGGTCCTTACTACTAGCCTAGCCTGCTGGCTACTACCCTGTCAGTTACTGGTCTTTACTACTGTTACTACTAGCCTGCTGGCTACTACCCTGTCAGTTACTGGTCCTTTCTACTGCTACTACTAGCCTAGCCTGCTGGCTACTACCCTGTCAGTTACTGGTCCTTACTACTAGCCTAGCCTGCTGGCTACTACCGTGTCAGTTACTGGTCCTTACTACTAGCCTAGCCTACTGGCTACTACCGTGTCAGTTACTGGTCCTTACTACTAGCCTAGCCTGCTGGCTACTACCCTTTCAGTTAGTGGTCCTTAATATCAGTCAAGTTGACATATTGTCAGGTATTCCAGATCATAAAGGGCTTCCACAGCAAGTCAAAGCTTCCTACTGGCTAGCCTAGCCAACCTGGGAGTCTGTCTGCCTACTGGATACCATTGTCACTATTACACCACCCGGCTTTACACCACCCGGCTTTACCCCACCCGGTATTACACCACCCGGCTTTACACCACCCGGTATTACACCAGTGCTTGGCCTGAAGACTCACACTTTTTGTTTTTCCACTTCTGAGCCCCGGTTTGATACTAAGTCTAACCTGACCAGACATATCTGTGTTCTGTGACTGTATTTAGAGAAGGACATGGTATCAGTTTGTAGAACCGGGTGTGATACTGAGCACCTTCACCAAGTCTCTTTCTGTTCTGTGACTGTGTTCTGTGACTGTGTTCTGTGACTGTGTTTAGAGAGGTACACCTGCTATAAGGACGTGGTATCAGTATGTAGAACCGGGCGTGATACTGAGCACCTTCACCAAGTCTCTTTCTGTTCTGTGACTGTGTTCTGTGACTGTGTTCTGTGACTGTGTTTAGAGAGGTACACCTGCTATAAGGACATGGTATCAGTATGTAGAACCGGGCGTGATACTGAGCACCTTCACCAAGTCTCTTTCTGTTCTGTGACTGTGTTCTGTGACTGTGTTCTGTGACTGTGTTTAGAGAGGTACACCTGCTATAAGGACGTGGTATCAGTATGTAGAACCGGGCGTGATACTGAGCACCTTCACCAAGTCTCTTTCTGTTCTGTGACTGTGTTCTGTGACTGTGTTTAGAGAGGTACATCTGTTATAAGGACATGGTATCAGTTTGTAGAACCGTTGATCTGAAGCAGAGGACCAATGAAAAATGCTCTCAATCCCCCAGCACTACCCTCTTACATCATCCTCCTTCTGATAGTCCAAACATATGGTGACCCAGCTCAGACCAGCTAACTCCTCTTCCTCAGGAATATATCTACCCTCTCTTAGTCATCCTCCTTCTGATAGTCTAAACATATGGTGACCCAGCTCAGACCAGCTAACTCCTCTTCCTCAGGAATACATCTACCCTCTCTTAGTCATCCTCCTTCTGATAGTCCAAACATATGGTGACCCAGCTCAGACCAGCTAACTCCTCTTCCTCAGGAATACATCTACCCTCTCTTAGTCATCCTCCTTCTGATAGTCCAAACATATGGTGACCCAGCTCAGACCAGCTAACTCCTCTTCCTCTCTCCTCAGGAATACATCTACCCTCTCTTAGTCATCCTCCTTCTGATAGTCTAAACATATGGTGACCCAGCTCAGACCAGCTAACTCCTCTTCCTCTCTCCTCAGGAATACATCTACCCTCTCTTAGTCATCCTCCTTCTGATAGTCCAAACATATGGTGACCCAGCTCAGACCAGCTAACTCCTCTTCCTCAGGAATACATCTACCCTCTCTTAGTCATCCTCCTTCTGATAGTCCAAACATATGGTGACCCAGCTCAGACCAGCTAACTCCTCTTCCTCTCTCCTCAGGAATACATCTACCCTCTCTTAGTCATCCTCCTTCTGATAGTCTAAACATATGGTGACCCAGCTCAGACCAGCTAACTCCTCTTCCTCTCTCCTCAGGAATACATCTACCCTCTCTTAGTCATCCTCCTTCTGATAGTCTAAACATATGGTGACCCAGCTCAGACCAGCTAACTCCTCTTCCTCTCTCCTCAGGAATACATCTACCCTCTCTTAGTCATCCTCCTTCTGATAGTCTAAACATATGGTGACCCAGCTCAGACCAGCTAACTCCTCTTCCTCTCTCCTCAGGAATACATCTACCCTCTCTTAGTCATCCTCCTTCTGATAGTCTAAACATATGGTGACCCAGCTCAGACCAGCTAACTCCTCTTCCTCTCTCCTCAGGAATACATCTACCCTCTCTTAGTCATCCTCCTTCTGATAGTCTAAACATATGGTGACCCAGCTCAGACCAGCTAACTCCTCTTCCTCTCTCCTCAGGAATACATCTACCCTCTCTTAGTCATCCTCCTTCTGATAGTCTAAACATATGGTGACCCAGCTCAGACCAGCTAACTCCTCTTCCTCTCTCCTCAGGAATACATCTACCCTCTCTTAGTCATCCTCCTTCTGATAGTCTAAACATATGGTGACCCAGCTCAGACCAGCTAACTCCTCTTCCTCTCTCCTCAGGAATACAAGCTCCTGTTTGAGGGAGCCGGCAGCAACCCAGGGGACAAGACACTGGAGGACAGGTTCTTTGAGCATGAGGTGAGCAGCGCGACTCCTACATACAAACCCGCTCCCCCCCCCGGTGTCCTCGTTAACCCGCTCCCCCCCCCTCCCCCGGTGTCCTCGTTATCCCGCCCCTCCCCCGTTGTCCAGGTTAACCCGCCATCACCCCCGGTGTCCTCGTTAACCCGCCATCCCCCCCGGTGTCCTCGTTAACCCGCCATCCCCCCCCGGTCGTTAACCCGCCACCCCCGGTCGTTAACCCACCCCCCTGATGTGCTGTGTCCTGCAGGTGAAGCTGAACAAGCTGGCGTTCCTGAACCAGTTCCACTTCAGTGTGTTCTATGCCTACGTCAAGCTGAAGGAGCAGGAGTGTAGGAACATCGTGTGGATCGCTGAGTGTATCGCACAGAGGCACCGTGCCAAGATAGACAACTACATCCCCATCTTCTAAACACACACCAGTACCTCCCTACATTCTGATCTGAACACACACACACCAGTACCTCCCTACATTCTGATCTGAACACACACACACCAGTACCTCCCTACATTCTGATCTGAACACACACACACCAGTACCTCCCTACATTCTGATCTGAACACACACACACCAGTACCTCCCTACATTCTGATCTGAACACACACACACCAGTACCTCCCTACATTCTGATCTGAACACACACACACACACACCAGTACCTCCCTACATTCTGATCTGAACACACACACACACACACCAGTACCTCCCTACATTCTGATCTGAACACACACACACACACACCAGTACCTCCCTACATTCTGATCTGAACACACACACACACACACACCAGTACCTCCCTACATTCTGATCTGAACACACACACACACACACACACCAGTACCTCCCTACATTCTGATCTGAACACACACACACACACACCAGTACCTCCCTACATTCTGATCTGAACACACACACACACTTCTTCATCTCTGTCTTCTAATCCCACGTATCCATCCTTCCACAGCTTCTCTCTGATCCACAGTTACTGTACAGTCGCTGGTCTCTGATCCACAGTTACTGTACAGTCGCTGGTCTCTGATCCACAGTTACTGTACAGTCGCTGGTCTCTGATCCACAGTTACTGTACAGTCGCTGGTCTCTGATCCACAGTTACTGTACAGTCGCTGGTCTCTGATCCACAGTCGCTGGTCTCTGATCCACAGTTACTGTACAGTCGCTGGTCTCTGATCCACAGTTACTGTACAGTCGCTGGTCTCTGATCCACAGTTACTGTACAGTCGCTGGTCTCTGATCCACAGTTACTGTACAGTCGCTGGTCTCTGATCCACAGTTACTGTACAGTCGCTGGTCTCTGATCCACAGTTACTGTACAGTCGCTGGTCTCTGATCCACAGTTACTGTACAGTCAGCTGGTCTCTGATCCACAGTCGCTGGTCTCTGATCCACAGTTACTGTACAGTCGCTGGTCTCTGATCCACAGTTACTGTACAGTCGCTGGTCTCTGATCCACAGTTACTGTACAGTCGCTGGTCTCTGATCCACAGTTACTGTACAGTCGCTGGTCTCTGATCCACAGTTACTGTACAGTCGCTGGTCTCTGATCCACAGTTACTGTACAGTCGCTGGTCTCTGATCCACAGTTACTGTACAGTCGCTGGTCTCCGATCCACAGTTACTGTACAGTCGCTGGTCTCTGATCCACAGTTACTGTACAGTCGCTGGTCTCTGATCCACAGTTACTGTACAGTCGCTGGTCTCTGATCCACAGTCGCTGGTCTCTGATCCACAGTTACTGTACAGTCAGCTGGTCTCTGATCCACAGTTACTGTACAGTCGCTGGTCTCTGATCCACAGTTACTGTACAGTCGCTGGTCTCTGATCCACAGTTACTGTACAGTCGCTGGTCTCTGATCCACAGTTACTGTACAGTCGCTGGTCTCTGATCCACAGTTACTGTACAGTCGCTGGTCTCCGATCCACAGTCGCTGGTCTCTGATCCACAGTCGCTGGTCTCTGATCCACAGTTACTGTACAGTCGCTGGTCTCTGATCCACAGTTACTGTACAGTCGCTGGTCTCTGATCCACAGTCGCTGGTCTCTGATCCACAGTTACTGTACAGTCGCTGGTCTAGTTTGATCATGGACCCCTATTCACTGAGTAGTACACTTAGTTTGACCATGGACCCCTATTCACTGAGTAGTACACTTAGTTTGACCATGGACCCCTATTCACTAAGTAGTGCACTTAGTTTGACCATGGACCCCTATCCACTAAGTAGTACACTTAGTTTGACCATGGACCCCTATTCACTAAGTAGTGCACTTAGTTTGACCATGGACCCCTATCCACTAAGTAGTACACTTAGTTTGACCATGGACCCCTATTCACTGAGTAGTACACTTAGTTTGACCATGGACCCCTATCCACTAAGTAGTACACTTAGTTTGACCATGGACCCCTATTCACTGAGTAGTATACTTAGTTTGACCATGGACCCCTATTCACTGAGTAGTACACTTAGTTTGACCATGGACCCCTATTCACTGAGTAGTACACTTAGTTTGACCATGGACCCCTATCCACTAAGTAGTACACTTAGTTTGACCATGGACCCCTATTCACTGAGTAGTATACTTAGTTTGACCATGGACCCCTATTCACTGAGTAGTACACTTAGTTTGACCATGGACCCCTATCCACTAAGTAGTACACTTAGTTTGACCAGGGGCCCATATGATTTTGGTCAAAAGTAGTGCACTGTATAGGGTTCCATTTGTGACCCCCCCAGAAACTGTCATGTATAATATCCATAGATGGATAAGCAGAGTTTACTGAAATAATTTTCACCCTCCTGATACATGTTCTGTGTGATACGTGTGTGTGGATTATGTCTTTATAAACTATACATGTGTAGGAATGATGTCCTATTGTAAATGAGATGTCTGGACCTGAACAGTCCAGGTACTACAGCAAATTACATCCAGGGTTGAAATAGATGTTATGTGATTATATATGAAGAAAAGAGAAGCGAATATGTCATGTTTAAACTATACAAGGATTTATATATATTTCAAAATTATTTTAATGATTTGTGTATTTTTTTTTTGTTGGCATGATGTAAAAATCCATGTCTCGCTGTCACGGTCCTGTTTAAAATGAGTTCTGTGTCTTGTTTGTAAATGTAATAAATACTATATGGAAACAAATTGGTTTCAGTGCAAAAAGAGACGCCTGTTCAACTAGTTATTCACTACCGTGTACTAGTAAAGACAACCTGGGCTTTAGGTCATCTTTAATCAACTAGTATTCACTACCGTGTACTAGTTAAGACAACCTGGGCTTTAGGTCATCTTTAATCAACTAGTATTCACTACCGTGTACTAGTTAAGACAACCTGGGCATTAGGTCATCTTTAATCAACTAGTTATTCACTACCGTGTACTAGTTAAGACAACCTGGGCTTTAGGTCATCTTTAATCAACTAGTTATTCACTACCGTGTACTAGTTAAGACAACCTGGGCTTTAGGTCATCTTTAATCAACTAGTTATTCACTACCGTGTACTAGTAAAGACAACCTGGGCTTTAGGTCATCTTTAATCAACTAGTATTCACTACCGTGTACTAGTTAAGACAACCTGGGCTTTAGGTCATCTTTAATCAACTAGTTATTCACTACCGTGTACTAGTAAAGACAACCTGGGCTTTAGGTCATCTTTAATCAACTGGTTTATTTTCCTAAAAGCCTACACACATGAGATACTGTATTTGTAGTAGTGTGTCACAATACAGACCATGCTTAAATGAAAATACAGTGTGATGGTTGACTATGGCTGTTCAGAAGTTATTTTCCCTACTACAGTGGCGATGGGAGCTAGATGGATGCCGGTATTGACTTTTCTTATATGGAACGCTGTCCGTTGCTTTTCCTTGATTCCTGGCTTCTCCTCACCTTTCCATCCGGTGGGTTTCAAGTAGAAGGTGAAAGGACATGAGGAATCAAAGATATTCTGCCTCTTGTATGTTTCAGAAGTCCAGCAGTAGTGTCATGGTGAAGATATTGTGATGACACTCAATGAAGGCAAGTATAGAAGACTAGAACAGACTGGTACCATAAGACTATTATAGAAGATGAGAACAGACTGGTACCATCATAAGACTATTATAGAAGACTGGTACCATCATAAGACTGGAACAGACTGGTACCATCATAAGGCTATTATAGAAGACTGGTACCATCATAAGACTAGAACAGACTGGTACCATCATAAGACTAGAACAGACTGGTACCATCATAAGACTAGAACAGACTGGTACCATCATAAAACTAGAACAGACTGGTACCATCATAAGACTATTATAGAAGACTAGAACAGACTGGTACCATCATAAGACTATTATAGAAGACTAGAACAGACTGGTACCATAATAAGACTATTATAGAAGACTAGAACAGACTGGTACCATCATAAGGCTATTATAGAAGACTAGAACAGACTGGCACCATCATAAGACTATTATAGAAGACTAGAACAGACTGGTACCATCATAAGACTATTATAGAAGACTAGAACAGACTGGTACCATCATAAGACTATTATAGAAGACTAGAACAGACTGGTACCATCATAAGGCTATTATAGAAGACTAGAACAGACTGGTACCATCATAAGACTATTATACAAGACTAGAACAGACTGGTACCATCATAAGGCTATTATAGAAGACTGGAACAGACTGGTACCATCATAAAACTATTATAGAAGACTGGAACAGACTGGTACCATCATAAGACTATTATAGAAGACTAGAACAGACTGGTACCATCATAAGACTATTATAGAAGACTGGAACAGACTGGTACCATCATAAGACTATTATAGAAGACTAGAACAGACTGGTACCATCCTAAGACTATTATAGAAGACTAGAACAGACTGGTACCATCATAAGACTATTATAGAAGACTGGAACAGACTGGTACCATCATAAGACTATTATAGAAGACTGGAACAGACTGGTACCATCATAAGACTATTATAGAAGACTAGAACAGACTGGTACCACCATAAGCCTATTATAGAAGACTAGAACAGACTGGTACCATCATTTAGGCTATTATAGAAGACTAGAACAGACTGGTACCATCATACAACTAGAACAGACTGGTACCATCATAATACTATTATAGACGACTAGAACAGACTGGTACCATCATAAGACTAGAACAGACTGGTACCATCATAATACTATTATAGAAGACTACAACAGACTGGTACCATCATAAGACTATTATAGAAGACTGGTACCATCATAAACTTGCCACCAGATGGCAATGTTAATTAGACTGAAAACCTCCCTTACTGAAGTAGCCTACCGTAACTCAACATAAGGTACACCATGCTTCAAGACTGAATGAAACCTCCTTTCTAACAACAGGTGTTGATCTGGCATAGAAACAACAAGAATTACTCATCTTTATAAATAAAAAACTTCTATTGAAGGATTCTGGGAATGAATTCTGGGAATGAATTTCAAAGCGGGCTGGGAGCTCCTTCCTTTGCCAAGTCTGTTCCCGCTCTTCCCTCCCCTGGCTGCTTGAGGGCGCCAGGCAGCCCTGCATCACGTACTCCTGCCATCTATTACACACACCTGCCTTCCCTCGTCACGCGCTTCAGCGATATTGGACTCACTTATCATCTGTTTATTACCTCCCCTGTATGTGTCAGTTCCCAGCTCTGTTCCCCTCTGCTGGACTCACCTGGACTCACTTATCATCTGTTTATTACTTCCCCTGTATGTGTCAGTTCCCAGCTCTGTTCCCCTCTGCTGGACTCACCTGGACTCACCTATCATCTGTTTATTACCTCCCCTGTATGTGTCAGTTTCCTGCTCTGTTCCCCTCTGCTGGACTCACCTGGACTCACCTATTATCTGTTCTTTTCCTCCCCTGTATGTGTCAGTTCCCAGCTCTGTTCCCCTCTGCTGGACTCACCTGGACTCACTTATCATCTGTTTATTACTTCCCCTGTATGTGTCAGTTCCCAGCTCTGTTCCCCTCTGCTGGACTCACCTGGACTCACCTATCATCTGTTTATTACCTCCCCTGTATGTGTCAGTTTCCTGCTCTGTTCCCCTCTGCTGGACTCACCTGGACTCACCTATCATCTGTTTATTTCCCCCCCTGTATGTGTCAGTTCCCTGCTCTGTTCACCGCTGCTGCATTGATTGTTTTGTCTTTAGTATTAGTTTGCTGACGCTGTTCCTGTCTCGTTCCTTGTCCGTTATTTATTAAATGTTTTACTCCCCCGTACCTGCTTCCTCTCTCCAGCGTCATCCCATGTGACATCCTTTCCTAAAGTGATAGATAAATGACTGGTCTGTATTGTCTACAAGGTACCTGACTGGTCTGTATTGTCTACAAGGTACCTGACTGGTCTGTATTGTCCAGAAGATACCTGACTGGTCTGTATTGTCCAGAAGGTTCCTGCCTGGTCTGTATTGTCTAGAAGGTTCCTGCCTGGTCTGTATTGTCTACAAGGTTTCTGACTGGTCTGTATTGTCTAGAAGGTTCCTGCCTGGTCTGTATTGTCTACAAGGTACCTGACTGGTCTGTATTGTCTAGAAGGTTCCTGCCTGGTCTGTATTGTCTACAAGGTACCTGACTGGTCTGTATTGTCTACAAGGTACCTGCCTGGTCTGTATTGTCTACAAGGTTCCTGCCTGGTCTGTATTGTCCAGAAGGTTCCTGCCTGGTCTGTATTGTCCAGAAGGTTCCTGCCTGGTCTGTATTGTCTACAAGGTACCTGACTGGTCTGTATTGTCTACAAGGTACCTGACTGGTCTGTATTGTCTACAAGGTACCTGCCTGGTCTGTATTGTCTAGAAGGTTCCTGCCTGGTCTGTATTGTCTACAAGGTACCTGACTGGTCTGTATTGTCCAGAAGGTTCCTGCCTGGTCTGTATTGTCCAGAAGGTTCCTGCCTGGTCTGTATTGTCTACAAGGTACCTGCCTGGTCTGTATTGTCCAGAAGGTTCCTGCCTGGTCTGTATTGTCCAGAAGGTTCCTGCCTGGTCTGTATTGTCTACAAGGTACCTGCCTGGTCTGTATTGTCTACAAGGTACCTGACTGGTCTGTATTGTCCAGAAGGTCCAGATGTCCTCAGGTATTGTATGAGAGCATAGTGTGAATCCTAAATGGCACCCTGTTCCCGACCATAGTGTGCTACATTTGACCAGAACCCTATAGGGTACCATTTGAGACGGCGACATGAAAAATCTAATTAAATTGTGTTTATCACATGCTTTGTAAACAAAAGGTGTAGACTAACAGTGACATGCTTACTGACGGGCCCTTTCCATCAGTGCAGTGAGAAAAATGGAAAGATAACACAAGGAATTTTTTATTTTACTAGGCAAGTCAGTTAAGAACAAATATTTTATTTTCAACGACGGTCTAGGAACAGTGGGTTAACTGCCTCGTTCAGGGGGCAGAACGACAGATTTTTACCTTGTCAGCTCAGGGATTCGATCGTTTAAGCTTTCGGTTACAAGTCCAATGCTCTAACCACTAGGCTACCTGCCGAATAATTACACAATGAGTAACAATAATTTGTCCATGTACAGGGGTACGAGGTAGGCCATGCACAGGGGTACGAGGTAGGCCATGCACATGGGTACGAGGTAGGCCATGCACATGGGTACGAGGTATGCCATGCACAGGGGTACGAGGTAGGCCATGTACAGGGGTACGAGGTAGGCCATGCACAGGGGTACGAGGTAGGCCATGTACGAGGTAGGCCATGCACAGGGGTATGAGGTAGGCCATGCACAGGTGTACGAGGTAGGCCATGCACAGGGGTACGAGGTAGGCCATGCACAGGGGTACGAGGTAGGCCATGCACAGGGGTACGAGGTAGGCCATGCACCGGGGTACGAGGTAGGCCATGCACAGGGGTACGAGGTAGGCCATGCACAGGGGTACGAGGTAGGCCATGCACAGGGGTACGAGGTAGGCCATGCACAGGGGTACGAGGTAGGCCATGCACAGGGGTACGAGGTAGGCCATGCACAGGGGTACGAGGTAGGCCATGCACAGGGGTACGAGGTAGGCCATGCACAGGGGTACGAGGTAGGCCATGCACAGGGGTACGAGGTAGGCCATGCACAGGGGTACGAGGTAGGCCATGTACGAGGTAGGCCATGCACAGGGGTACGAGGTAGGCCATGCACAGGGGTACGAGGTAGGCCATGCACAGGGGTACGAGGTAGGCCGTGCACAGGGGTACGAGGTAGGCCGTGCACAGGAGTACGAGGTAGGCCGTGCACAGGGGTACGAGGTAGGCCATGCACAGGGGTACGAGGTAGGCCATGCACAGGGGTACGAGGTAGGCCATGCACAGGGGTACGAGGTAGGCCATGCACAGGGGTACGAGGTAGGCCATGCACAGGGGTACGAGGTAGGCCATGCACAGGGGTACGAGGTAGGCCATGCACAGGGGTACGAGGTAGGCCATGTACAGGGGTACGAGGTAGGCCATGCACAGGGGCACGAGGTAGGCCGTGCACAGGGGTACGAGGTAGGCCGTGCACAGGGGTACGAGGTAGGCCGTGCACAGGGGTACGAGGTAGGCCGTGCACCGGGGTACGAGGTAGGCCATGCACAGGGGTACGAGGTAGGCCATGCACAGGGGTACGAGGTAGGCCGTGCACAGGGGTACGAGGTAGGCCGTGCACAGGGGTACGAGGTAGGCCGTGCACAGGGGTACGAGGTAGGCCGTGCACAGGGGTACGAGGTAGGCCGTGCACAGGGGTACGAGGTAGGCCATGCACAGGGGTACGAGGTAGGCCATGCACAGGGGTACGAGGTAGACCATGCACAGGAGTACGAGGTAGGCCATGTACCGGGGTACGAGGTAGTTGAGGTAGATACAGTGCCTTTCGTAAAGTATTCAGACCCCTTGACTTTTTCCACATTTTATTATGTTGCAGCCTTATTCTAAAATGGATCAAATTGTTTCCCCCCCCATCATCAATTTACACACAATACCCCATAACTAATCACAATACCCCATAATGACATCACAATACCCCATAATGACATCACAATACCCCATAACTCATCACAATACCCTATAATGACATCACAATACCCGATAATGACATCACAATACCCGATAACTCATCACAATACACCATAATGACATCACAATACCCCATAATGACATCACAATACCACATAATGACATCACAATACCCCATAATGACATCACAATACCACATAATGACATCACAATACCACATAATGACATCACAATACCCCATAACTCATCACAATACCCCATAATGACATCACAATACCCCATAATGACATCACAATACCACATAATGACAAAGCAAAAACAGGGTTTTAGAAATATTTCAACTGTAATATAATAATATAAACTGAAATGTTTACATTTGTATTCAACTTTGTTGAAGCACCTTTGGCAGCAATTACAGCCTTGAATCTTCTTGGGTATGACGTTACAAGCTTGGCACACCTTTATTTGGGGAGTTTCTCCCATTCTTCTCTGCAGATCCTCTCAAGCTCTGTCAGTTTGGATGGGGAGCGTTGCTGCACAGCTATTTTCTGGTCTCTCCGGAGATGTTTGATCGGGTTCAAGTCCGGGCTCTGGCTGGGCAACTCAAGGACATTCAGAGACTTGTCCCGAAGCCACTCCTTCGTTGTCTTGGCTGTGTGCTTAGGGTCGTTGTCCTGTTGGAAGATGAACCTTCGCCCCAGTTGGAGGTCCTGAGCGCTCTGGAGCAGGTTTTCAACAAGGATCTCTCTGTACTTCGCTTCGTTCATTTTTTCTCTTGATCCTGACTAGTCTCCCAGTCTCTGCCGCTGAAAAACATCCCCACAGCATGATGCTGCCAACACAATGCTTCACGGTAGGGATGGTGCCAGGTTACGCTTGGCATTCGGATCAAAGAGTTCAATCTTGGTTTAATCAGACCAGAGAATCTTGTTTCTCATGGTCTGAGAGTCATTTAGGTGCCTTTTGGCAAACTCCAAGCAAGCTGTCATGTGCTTTTCCCTGAGGAATGGCTTCCGTCTGGCCACGGCTTCCGTCTGGCCACTCTACCATAAAGGCCTGAATGGTGGAGTGCTGCAGAGATGGTTGTCCTTCTGAAAGGTTCTCCCATCTCCACAGAGGAACTCTGGAGCTCTGTCAGAGTGACCATCGGGTTCTTGGTCACCTCCCTGACCAAGGCCCTTCTCCCCCGATTGCTCAGTTTGGCCGAACAGCCAGCTCTAGGAAAAGTCTTGGTGGTTCCAAACTTCTTCTATTTAAGAATGATGGAGGCCACTGTGTTCTTGGGGACATTCAATGCTTTAGAAATGTTTTGGTACCCTTCCCCAGATCTGTGCATATTTAGCAGTTTTATGGCTTGGGGGTAGAAGCTGTTCAGGGTCCTGTTGGCTCCAGACGTTGCATCGCTACCTGATTTCCTCACAGAATGAGATTGTCTCTCTCCCAAATGGCAACTTATTCCCTATGGGCCCTTGTCAAAAGTAGTGCACTACATAGGGAATAGGGTGCCATAGGGCTCTGGTCTAAAGTAGTGCACTATATAGGGAGTAGGGCTCTGGTCTATAGTAGTACCACTATATAGGGAATAGGGCTCTGGTCTATAGTAGTACCACTATATAGGGAATAGGGCTCTGGTCTAAAGTAGTACCACTATATAGGGAATAGGGCTCTGGTCTATAGTAGTACCACTATATAGGGAGTAGGGCTCAGGTCTATAGTAGTACCACTATATAGGGAATAGGGCTCTGGTCTATAGTAGTGCCACTATATAGGGAATAGGGCTCTGGTCTATAGTAGTACCACTATATAGGGAATAGGGCTCTGGTCTATAGTAGTACCACTATATAGGGAATAGGGCTCTGGTCTATAGTAGTACCACTATATAGGGAATATGGCTCTGGTCTATAGTAGTACCACTATATAGGGAGTAGGGCTCTGGTCTATAGTAGTACCACTATATAGGGAATAGGGCTCTGGTCTATAGTAGTACCACTATATAGGGAGTAGGGCTCTGGTCTATAGTAGTACTACTATATAGGGTGTCATTTAGGACATAGAAGGTACGTGATGTCCTCAGGTAAAGTATCAGTACCGGTAGGCTGGTGCAGGACAGGTGGGTAGAAGAGGAAAACAGCTCTCTGTGCCAGTTGGCATCTCCTGTGCCTCTTGTCTTTTCATACAAGCGGGAATTTACACAATAACACAACGCCACGAGGGTAGAGAGCAGCGTCTGTGTAAACAGTCAGCCTTTCTCCTCCTCCTCCTCCTCCCTGACCGTGTGCCCAACCTGAAACCAACCGCGAGTCTACTGGCAGATACGTGCCAACAGAACATCAGTGTGGTTGTCTGGCAGTGGGTGGTGAGAGGAGTAGAATGGGTTGACTGTCTGAAATGTATCAAGGCGGAGGGAGACGAGCTCCACAGGTGGTGTATCTAGTCATCTTTACCTGTACGTGCCTGAAACCGTTCGACTGACAGGTATGTGCCAACCAACCTTAGTGAGGTCGTCCCCCCCCCCCCCCCCCTCTCCGTTCTACTGACAGGTATGTGCCAACCAACCTTAGTGAGCCCCCCCCCCCCCCCTCTCCGTTCTACTGACAGGTATGTGCCAACCAACCTTAGTGAGCCCCCCCCCCCCCCCCCCCTCTCCGTTCTACTGACAGGTATGTGCCAACCAACCTTAGTGAGCCCCCCCCCCCCTCTCCGTTCTACTGACAGGTATGTGAGGTCCGTCCCCCCCCTCTCCATTACTGGCAGTCTGTGTGTGTTGATGACTGTCTAAATACAGCTGGGGACGTCAGGGGAACCAAGCTTCACAGGTGGTGTACCCTATTCCCTATGTAGTGCACTACTTTAGACCAGAGCCCTATGGCACCCTACTCCCTATGGAGTGCACTACTTTAGACCAGAGCCCTATGGCACCCTATTCCCTATGGAGTGCACTACTTTAGACCAGAGCCCTATGGCACCCTATTCCCTATGGAGTGCACTACTTTAGACCAGAGCCCTATGGCACCCTACTCCCTATGGAGTGCACTACTTTAGACCAGAGCCCTATGGCACCCTATTCCCTATGGAGTGCACTACTTTAGACCAGAGCCCTATGGCACCCTATTCCCTATGGAGTGCACTACTTTAGACCAGAGCCCTATGGCACCCTATTCCCTATATATAGTGCACTACTTTAGACCAGAGCCCTATGGCACCCTATTCCCTATATATAGTGCACTACTTTAGACCAGAGCCCTATGGCACCCTATTCCCTATATATAGTGCACTACTTTAGACCAGAGCCCTATGGCACTCTATTCCCTATATATAGTACACTACTTTAGACCAGAGCCCTATGGCACCCTATTCCCTATATATAGTACACTACTTTAGACCAGAGCCCTATGGAACCCTATTCCCTATATAGTGCACTACTTTAGACCAGAGCCCTATGGCACCCTATTCCCAATATATAGTGCACTACTTTTGTCCAGGGCCCAAAAGAAATAGGGTGCGATTTAGGACACCCATAGCCTTGTCCTGTCAGCACCCTGCAGATGGATTTGTCCTCCTTTATTGATGCCATAGAGAATAAAGTGTGTCCTCATTAAAACAGTTGAATCACTGGGAACCAACAGGCTCAGTCCATTTAGATTGACAATGTCACAATGGCCTCTAAACCCGGGTCTGGTAGGAAGATATGAATTAAGAGTTATAATGATATTGTATCTGAGTTGGCCGGGCCTCAAAAGAACCAAGGCTTTGGTTTCCCCTCTGGCCAAATTCTTAGTGCAATTCTCATTTGGCTGAGGTGAAGGCCTGGGATGATTAGGGCTGGCTGTGGGACATTTGGGGGGGGACATCAACATGACTGGTTACAAGTTCTGGGCTCTTATTCATACATCGTCTTAGAGTTTGGCCTTTTAGATCATACACTCTTAGGGAGGGGGGGTGCAATCTAGAACCTAAAAAGGTTATTTGACTGTCCCTGTATGAGAACCCTTTAGAGAACCCTTTAGAGAACCCTTTAGAGAACCCTTTAGAGAACACTTTTTGGTTCCAGGTACAGCCCTTTGGTGTTCCATGTAGAACCATTTTCACAGAAGGTTCTACCTGGAACCAAAAAGGGTTCTCCTATGGCAGCGGTTCCCAAACTAAGGGGCTGACCCCATGTGGGGTCGCCTGATATGAAAATGGGGTCATGGGAGAATTTCCAAAATCTTGAGAAAAAGAAATATACAGTACCAGTCAAAAGTTTGGACACACCTACTCATTCCAGGGTTTCTTTATTTTCATAAAAAAAAAAATCTACATTGTAGAACAATAGGGAAGACATCAAAACTATGAAATAACACATATGGAATCATGTATTAACCAAAAAAGTGTTAGCCACCCTTTTCCTCGATGACAGCTTTGCACACGCTTGGCATTCTCTCAACCAGCTTCATGAGGTAGTCACCTGGAATGCATTTCAATTAACCTTTTTAAAAGTGAATTTTTGGAATTTCTTTCCTTAATGCGGTTTGAGCCAATCAGTTGTGTTGTGACAAGGTAGGGGTGGTATACAGAAGACAGCCCTATTTGGTAAAAGACCAATTCCATATCACGGCAAGAACAGCTCAAATAAGCAAAGAGAAACGACAGCCCATCATTACTTTAAGACATGAAGGTCAGTCAATACGGAAAATGTCAAGAACTTTGAAAGTTTCTTCAAGTGCAGTCACAAAAACCATCAAGCACTATGATGAATCTGGCTCTCATGAGGACCGCCACAGGAAGACCCAGAGTTACCTCTGCTGTGGAGGACAAGTTCATTAGAGCTACCAGCCTCAGAAATTGCAGCCCAAATAAATGCTTCACAGTGTTCAAGTAACAGACACATCTCAACATCAACTGTTCAGAGGACACTGCATGAATCAGGCCTTCATGGTCAAATTTCTGCAAAGAAACCACTACTAAAGGACACCAATAATAAGAAGAGACTTGCTTGGGCCAAGAAACACGAGCAATGGACATTAGACTGGTGGAAATCTGTCCTTTGGTCTGATGAGTCCAAATTTTAGATTTTTGGTTCCAACCGCCGTGTCTTTATGAGACGCAGAGTAGGTGAACGGATGATCTCCGCATGTGTGGTTCCCACCGTGAAGCATGGAGGAGGAGGTGTGATGGTGAGGGGGTGCTTTGCTGGTTTTCTACACTGTCTGTGATTTATTTAGAATTCAAGGTACACTTACCAGCATGGCTACCACAGCATTCTGCAACGATACGCCCTCCCATCTGGTTTGCGCTTAGTGGGACTATCATTTGTTTTTCAACAGGACAATGACCCAACACACCTCCAGGCTGTGTAAGGGCTTTTGACCAAGAAGGAGAGTGATGGAATGATGCATCAGTTTCTGTCAGAGACCATGTGTTTCTGTCAGAGACCATGTGTTTCTGTCAGAGACCATGGGTTTCTGTCAGAGACCATGTGTTTCTGTCAGAGACCATGTGTTTCTGTCAGAGACCATGTCTGTCTGGGAGCAGGAGTCGTGACAGAGAGCGCTTTCATTTTTGTGTAGATGTGGGAAAAACGTTTTACCACAGATTATATAATTATAGTTTATTTATTTATTTGTCCTATCATGGTAAAACGGTCCCCTACCCTGTACCCTAGACACCCACCTGAGAGACCCTGTACCCTAGACACCCACCTGAGAGACCCTGTACCCTAGACACCCACCTGAGAGACCCTGTACCCTAGACACCCACCTGAGAGACCCTGTACCCTAGACACCCACCTGAGAGACCCTGTACCCTAGACACCCACCTGAGAGACCCTGTACCCTAGACAACCACCTGAGAGACCCTGTACCCTAGACACCCACCTGAGAGACCCTGTACCCTAGACACCCCCCTGAGAGACCCTGTACCCTAGACACCCACCTGAGAGACCCTATACCCTAGACACCCACCTGAGAGACCCTATACCCTTGACACCCACCTGAGAGACCCTGTACCCTAGACACCCACCTGAGAGACCCTGTACCCTAGACACCCACCTGAGAGACCCTGTACCCTAGACACCCACCTGAGCGACCCTGTACCCTAGACACCCACCTGAGAGACCCATACACTAAGGAGAAGTCCTTATCTGTTTTATGGTACTACTGTAAGTAGCCTATAAGCAGCCAAGACAAAATTATGAATGTGGTCAGAGACCCACTAAAGCAGCACTGCCCCTTTAAGAGTCTGAGCCTGTCTGGCAGGGTTGGTCCAACAGCGGTTCTGAGCCTGACAGGGTTGGTTCTACCGTGGTTCTGAGCCTGACAGGGTTGGTCTACAGTGGTTCTTAGTCTGTCTGACAGGGTTGGTCTACAGTGGTTCTGAGTCTGACAGGGTTGGTCCAACAGTGGTTCTGAGCCTGACAGGGTTGGTCCAACAGTGGTTCTGAGCCTGACAGGGTTGGTCCAACAATGGTTCTGAGTCTGTCTGACATGGTTGGTCTACAGTGGTTCTGAGTCTGACAGGGTTGGTCTACAGTGGTTCTGAGCCTGTCTGACAGGGTTGGTCTACAGTGGTTCTGAGCCTGCCTGACAGGGTTGGTCCACAGTGGTTCTGAGCCTGTCTGACAGGGTTGGTCCTACAGTGGTTCTGAGCCTGACAGGGTTGGTCTACAGTGGTTCTGAGCCTGTCTGGCAGGGTGGGTCTACAGTGGTTCTGAGCCTGTCTGACAGGGTTGGTCCAACAGTGGTTCTGAGCCTGACAGGGTTGGTCTACAGTGGTTCTGAGCCTGTCTGGCAGGGTTGGTCTACAGTGGTTCTGAGCCTGCCTGACAGGGTGGGTCTACAGTGGTTCTGAGCCTGTCTGACAGGGTTGGTCCAACAGTGGTTCTGAGCCTGACAGGGCTGGTCCTACAGTGGTTCTGAGCCTGTATGGCAGGGTTGGTCTACAGTGGTTCTGAGTCTGTCTGACAGGGTTGGTCCAACAAAGCCAAAGCCCCCTAATGGGGGATCGCAATATACAAATAATATCTCAAATCTGCTAATGAGAACCTCGATGACCTTGTACCTAGCCAGTGGGGATGCCGGTGGGGTGCCCCCCACCCAGGTAGTGGCAGTGCTGGCAACACTAGCTACAGTAACCCATGGGGAGGGGGGTTACACTCAGACAATCAGAGAGGGGGGTAAATTATTATGGCCCCGGTGGCACAGATTAATCAAAACGTCTGACAACGTGGGGAACCAGCGTGCGTGTTCCAGGGGAAAGGAGTGTGAGACCCATCAGCTGGGACTTGACGTTGGCTAATAACTCAACTCTCTCCATTCTTGCTCCATGTTTCATGGCATTCGCACATCAAGTCCTTCTTGAGTTGGGCTCAGAGATGGAACAACTGTTGAACATCTGTGCGCGTGCGTGTGCGTGTGTGTCCTACATGTGTTGCTAGGCAGTAATGATGTTAGGGACAATATAGGATTAAAAAATAAAGAAAAACCCTTGAATGAGTAGGTGTGTATATAATGTATATATACAGTAGTTGTGTATATAATGTATATATACAGTAGGTGTGTATATAATGTATATATACAGTAGTTGTGTATATAATGTATATATACAGTAGGTGTGTAAATAATGTATATATACAGTAGGTGTGTATATAATGTATATATACAGTAGGTGTGTATATAATGTATACATACAGTAGGTGTGTATATAATGTATATATACAGTAGTTGTGTATATAATGTATATATACAGTAGGTGTGTAAATAATGTATATATACAGTAGGTGTGTATATAATGTATACATACAGTAGGTGTGTATATAATGTATACATACAGTAGGTGTGTATATAATGTATATATACAGTAGGTGTGTATATAATATATATACAGTAGTTGTGTATATAATGTATATATACAGTAGGTGTGTATATAATGTATATATACAGTAGGTGTGTATATAATGTATATATACAGTAGGTGTGTATATAATGTATATATACAGTAGGTGTGTATATAATGTATATATACAGTAGGTGTGTATATAATGTATACATACAGTAGGTGTGTATATAATGTATATATACAGTAGGTGTGTATATAATGTATATATACAGTAGGTGTGTATATATACAGTAGGTGTGAATATAATGTATATATACAGTAGGTGTGTATATAATGTATATATACAGTAGGTGTGTATATAATGTATATATACAGTAGGTGTGTATATATACAGTAGGTGTGTATATAATGTATATATACAGTAGGTGTGTATATATACAGTAGGTGTGTATATAATGTATATATACAGTAGGTGTGTATATATACAGTAGGTGTGTATATAATGTATATATATAGTAGGTGTGTATATAATGTATATATACAGTAGGTGTGTAAATAATGTATATATACAGTAGGTGTGTATATAATATATATATATACAGTAGGTGTATATATATACAGTAGGTGTGTATATAATGTATATATACAGTAGGTGTGTATATAATATATATATACAGTAGGTGTATATATATACAGTAGGCGTGTATATAATATATATATATACAGTAGGTGTGTATATATACAGGAGGTGTGTATATAATGTATATATACAGTAGTTGTGTATATAATGTATATATACAGTAGGTGTGTATATAATGTATATATACAGTAGGTGTGTATATAATGTATATATACAGTAGGTGTGTATATAATGTATATATACAGTAGGTGTGTATATAATGTATACATACAGTAGGTGTGTATATAATGTATATATACAGTAGGTGTGTATATAATGTATATATACAGTAGGTGTGTATATATACAGTAGGTGTGAATATAATGTATATATACAGTAGGTGTGTATATAATGTATATATACAGTAGGTGTGTATATAATGTATATATACAGTAGGTGTGTATATATACAGTAGGTGTGTATATAATGTATATATACAGTAGGTGTGTATATATACAGTAGGTGTGTATATAATGTATATATACAGTAGGTGTGTATATATACAGTAGGTGTGTATATAATGTATATATATAGTAGGTGTGTATATAATGTATATATACAGTAGGTGTGTAAATAATGTATATATACAGTAGGTGTGTATATAATATATATATATACAGTAGGTGTATATATATACAGTAGGTGTGTATATAATGTATATATACAGTAGGTGTGTATATAATATATATATACAGTAGGTGTATATATATACAGTAGGCGTGTATATAATATATATATATACAGTAGGTGTGTATATATACAGGAGGTGTGTATATAATGTATATATACAGTAGTTGTGTATATAATGTATATATACAGTAGGTGTGTATATAATGTATATATACAGTAGGTGTGTATATAATGTATACATACAGTAGGTGTGTATATAATGTATATATACAGTAGGTGTGTATATAATGTATATATACAGTAGGTGTGTATATAATGTATATATACAGTAGGTGTGTATATAATGTATATATACAGTAGGTGTGTATATAATGTGTATATACTGTATTATGGCCCCCCGCCCCCCAACTTCTAAAACTAACATTGCGCCCCTGGTGATATTAATGAACAATCATCTTTATCTGAATATGCAAACCGTTCAAACAGATCATCAAGGTAGATGGATTATTTAAATCTCTTATTGGACCAGAAACACATTTGGTTCATTCATCTATACGGTCCAGATATTAAGGATCCACGCTTCTTTGAAAATATATATATAATATAATATATAATATTTATAATATATATAATATATATAATATATAATATGTATAATATATAATATATAGAATATGTATAATATATATAATATATAATATGTATAATATATAATATGTATAATATATATAATATGTATAATATATATCATGTATATTATAATATATATGATATAATATGTATAATATATAATACATATAATATATATAATATGTATAATATATAATATATATCATATATAATATGTATAATATATAATATAATATGTATAATATATATCATGTATAATATGTATAATATATATCATATATAATATAATATATATATATATATATGTCACATCCTGACCTTAGTTCCTTTTTTATGTCTCTATTTTAGTTTGGTCAGGGCGTGAGTTGGGGTGGGCATTCTATGTTTTTCATTCTATGTTTTGTATTTCTATGTGTTTGGCCTGGTATGGTTCCCAATCAGAGGCAGCTGTCTATCGTTGTCTCTGATTGAGAACCATACTTAGGTAGCCTTTTCTCACCTGGTGTTTGTGGGTAGTTGTTTTGTGTTGTGTCACCTTTCAGGACTGTTTCGATTTTCTTTTCTTTCATTCACTTTATTATTTTGTATTTTCGTGTTCAGTTGTAATAAATTATCATGGACACTTACCACGCTGTGTTTTGGTCCGATCTATCCTGTTCATCAGATGAAGAAGATCGTTACAGAACTACCCACCACCAACGGACCAAGCAGCGTGGTAAGGAGGAGCAGAGGGTTCAGGACTCCTGGACTTGGGAGGAGATATTGGACGGTAAGGGAACCTGGAGACAGGCTGGGGAATATCGCCGCCCGAAAGAAGAACTGGAGGCGGTGAAAGCGGAGAGGCGGCGATATGAGGCAAGGCAGCGCAGCAGGCATGAGAGGCAGCCCCAAAACCTTTTTTTGGGGGGGGGGGGGCACACGGGGAGATTGGCGGGGGGCACACGGGGAGATTGGCGGGGGGCACACGGGGAGATTGGCGGGGGGCACACGGGGAGATTGGCGGGGGGCACACGGGGAGATTGGCGGGGGGCACACGGGGAGATTGGAGGGGCACACGGGGAGATTGGCGGAGTCAGGCGATAGACCTGAGCCAACTCCCACGTGCTTACCGGAAGCAGCGTAGCACTGGTCAGGCACGGTGTTATGCGGTGAAGTGCACGGTGTCGCCAGTGCGCGCTCATAGCCCGGAGTGCTATAGGCCAGCCCCCCGCAAGTGCCATGCGAGAGTAGGCATCCAGCCAGGGCGGATTGTGCCAGCCCAGCGTGTTTGGCTCCGGTGCGCCATTTCGGCCCAGGGTATCCTGCGCCGGCTCTGCATACTGTGTCTCCGGGGCGCTGGGACGGTTCAGTTCGTTCTATGCCTGCGCTCCGCCCGTGCCGGGCGAAAGTGGGCATTGAGTCTAATGGAGAGGTGCGAGCGGTAAGCACCAGATATCCAGTCCTCCCCCACAGCCCGGTTCGACCTGTGCCTGCACTCTGGAGGGGCCGGGCTAGAGTGGGCATCCAGCCTGGAGGAGTGGTGCCAAGGCTGCGCTCCAGGGCTCCAGTGCTCCCCCACAGCCCGGTATATCCGGTGCCTCCTCTGCGCACCAGGCCTCCTGTAGGTCTCCCCAGCCTGGTGGGCCCTGTGGCAGCCCCACGCACCAGGCTGTCTCTGCGTCTCCTCCCTCCAGAATCTCCCTCCAGCCCGGAGCCGCCAGAGTCTAATTAATTTTATCAAAGCCTTTAATTTTATCAAAGCCTTTAATTTTATCAAAGCCTTTAATTTTATCAAAGCTTTTAATTTGATCAAAGCCTTTTAATTTGATCAAAGCCTTTAATTTTATCAAAGCCTTTAATTTTATCAAAGCCTTTTAATTTTATCAAAGCCTTTAATTTGGTCAAAGCCTTTAATTTTATCAAAGCCTTTAATTTTTATCAAAGCCTTTTAATTTTATCAAAGCCTTTTAATTTACAATCTGTAGAAACTATGAGAATAGAAAGGTTCAGAACTTTTGTGAAACCTCACAGCACAGTTGGAAAATATATGGCAAACAGAAATCAAAACTGGCATGAAGTAGAAACATACGTTTTGTTGTCCATTAGAATACGTGTTCATTCAGATGTATTTCTTCTTTCAGAACATTCTCAGCATTCTAATGCATTCTCCGAATTGTCAGAACATTCTCAGAATTCTAATCCATTCTCAGAATTGTCAGAACATTCTCAGCATTCTAATGCATTCTCCGAATTGTCAGAACATTCTCAGCATTCTAATGCATTCTCCGAATTGTCAGAACATTCTCAGAATTCTAATCCATTCTCAGAATTGTCAGAACATTCTCAGCATTCTAATGCCTTCTCAGAATTGTCAGAACATTCTCAGAATTGTCAGAACATTCTCAGCATTCTAATGCCTTCTCAGAATTGTCAGAACATTCTCAGAATTGTCAGAACATTCTCAGCATTCTAATGCCTTCTCAGAATTTTCAGAACATTCTTCCTATACATTGTGATCGTCACATTCCTTTCATCCTAGAACGTGGTGGAACACATGGAATCCATGTGACTGCTCTGCTACATGCAAAAAGAAAATCATCAAAGATGTCCAGACATGTTTTCCAAAATGTGAAAAAGACAGATCCAAACTGCACCATTCAGACCAGGGTTCAAATACAATTAGAAATATTTTCAAATACTTGATCTGAGCTGGTCTGGACCAATAGAATAGTCCCAGAAAACAGTGAAAACCAGGTAGGCTAGAGCTAATTAGAATGACAGGTAGGCTAGAGCAAATTGGAATGCCAGGTAGGCTAGAGCAAATTAGAATGTCAGGTAGTCTAGAGCAAATTGGAATGCCAGGTAGGCTAGAGCAAATTGGAATGCCAGGTAGGCTAGAGCAAATTGGAATGCCAGGTAGGCTATAGCAAATTTGGAATGCCAGGTAGGCTAGAGCAAATTAGAATGCCAGGTAGGCTAGAGCTAATTGGAATGCCAGGTACGCTAGAGCAAATTGGAATGCCAGAGCAAATTGAAATTTCAGGTAGGCTAGAGCAAATTGGAATGCCAGGTAGGCTAGAGCAAATTGGAATGCCAGGTAGACTAGAGCAAATTGGAATGCCAGGTAGGCTAGAGCAAATTGGAATGCCAGGTAGGCTAGAGCAAATTAGAATGCCAGGTAGGCTAGAGCAAATTAGAATGCCATGTAGGCTAGAGCAAATTGGAATGCCAGGTAGGCTAGCGCAAATTATATTAGACCCCATGTCTGGTACCCTTTCATCAGATGGAGAGATGTCTCACTCAACACCTGGATGTAAATGTTCCTGCTCTTCTCAGACTGTCCAGAGGCCAAACGATAAACCTGTGCCCAGCGAGACCCACACACAGGTACACTTAAAAGAAGCAATTCAAACTAGACTTCAAACCGCTCATTCACCGACATCAAATGAATTCTTAGTTACAGTTGCCCTGAGGTAAACATGTATCTATGTATAAGGCCCAATAAGGAATAGCAACATTCAGCTACAGAAAGCATGTCCCACATCATGTTTTACAATCATCCAAAGCTCATTGGTCGATTAGCATTCAACAAAATACAATGAGGAAGCAGTTATGACAAAGGATTCACTTTGAGTTCGTGTCTCTATCAGTATTTCCTGCGCAACGGCAAAAAAAAGGCCCTAAAAAAGCATAACCCCAGCGCCGCGAGGTTCCTTACAAGAGCCAGGCCTCTAGTTTATGTCAAACAGAGTCTCAAACGGAACCCTATTCCCTACATAGTGCACTACTTTAGACCAGTGAGGTAAAAGTAGGGCACTAAATAGGGAATAGGGGTGCCATTTGATACGTGGCCAGAGCAGTTTCCGTCAGCCCTGGGTTTTATTATGGAATACCATCTACATTTCAGAAACAGACGTTTTACAGAGGCCCGATGCTGATATGTAATGGAATCCAGGAAGCCGCCAGTTAGGACTACAAATCCCACCAATTAGTGGTTAAGGAAGGACACAGGGCTGAGTTAGACACATGCCTTTGGTTTGCATGGTGGTACTGGGAAACGCGGTTCCAGCAGGTCATGTTCCCTGTACGCTGTCTGTCTGTGTGGTGAAGCCATATGAAGATGTGTTTCTCAGTCCTGTTCCCAGAATGCTGTCTGTCTGTGTGGTGAAGTCTTAACGGACAGTGTTTCTCAGTCCTGTTCCCAGAATGATGTCTGTCTGTGTGATGAAGTCTTAACGGACAGTGTTTCTCAGTCCTGTTCCCAGAATGCTGTCTGTCTGTGTGGTGAAGCATTAACGGACAGTGTTTCTCAGTCCTGTTCCCAGAATGCTGTCTGTCTGTGTGGTGAAGTCTTAACGGACAGTGTTTCTCAGTCCTGTTCCCAGAATGCTGTCTGTCTGTGTGGTGAAGCATTAACGGACAGTGTTTCTCAGTCCTGTTCCCAGAATGCTGTCTGTCTGTGTGGTGAAGTCTTAACGGACAGTGTTTCTCAGCCCTGTTCCCAGAATGCTGTCTGTCTGTGTGGTGAAGCATTAACGGACAGTGTTTCTCAGTCCTGTTCCCAGAATGCTGTCTGTCTGTGTGATGAAGTCTTAACGGACAGTGTTTCTCAGTCCTGTTCCCAGAATGCTGTCTGTCTGTGTGGTGAAGTCTTAACGGACAGTGTTTCTCAGTCCTGTTCCCAGAATGCTGTCTGTCTGTGTGGTGAAGCCTTAACGGACAGTGTTTCTCAGTCCTGTTCCCAGAATGCTGTCTGTCTGTGTGGTGAAGCCTTAACGGACAGTGTTTCTCAGTCCTGTTCCCAGAATGCTGTCTGTCTGTGTGGTGAAGTCTTAACGGACAGTGTTTCTCAGTCCTGTTCCCAGAATGCTGTCTGTCTGTGTGGTGAAGTCTTAACGGACAGTGTTTCTCAGTCCTGTTCCCAGAATGATGTCTGTCTGTGTGATGAAGTCTTAACGGACAGTGTTTCTCAGTCCTGTTCCCAGAATGCTGTCTGTCTGTGTGGTGAAGCATTAACGGACAGTGTTTCTCAGTCCTGTTCCCAGAATGCTGTCTGTCTGTGTGGTGAAGTCTTAACGGACAGTGTTTCTCAGTCCTGTTCCCAGAATGCTGTCTGTCTGTGTGGTGAAGCATTAACGGACAGTGTTTCTCAGTCCTGTTCCCAGAATGCTGTCTGTCTGTGTGGTGAAGTCTTAACGGACAGTGTTTCTCAGCCCTGTTCCCAGAATGCTGTCTGTCTGTGTGGTGAAGCATTAACGGACAGTGTTTCTCAGTCCTGTTCCCAGAATGCTGTCTGTCTGTGTGATGAAGTCTTAACGGACAGTGTTTCTCAGTCCTGTTCCCAGAATGCTGTCTGTCTGTGTGGTGAAGTCTTAACGGACAGTGTTTCTCAGTCCTGTTCCCAGAATGCTGTCTGTCTGTGTGGTGAAGCCTTAACGGACAGTGTTTCTCAGTCCTGTTCCCAGAATGCTGTCTGTCTGTGTGGTGAAGCCTTAACGGACAGTGTTTCTCAGTCCTGTTCCCAGAATGCTGTCTGTCTGTGTGGTGAAGTCTTAACGGACAGTGTTTCTCAGTCCTGTTCCCAGAATGCTGTCTGTCTGTGTGGTGAAGTCTTAACGGACAGTGTTTCTCAGTCCTGTTCCCAGAATGCTGTCTGTCTGTGTGATGAAGTCTTAACGGACAGTGTTTCTCAGTCCTGTTCCCAGAATGCTGTCTGTCTGTGTGGTGAAGCATTAACGGACAGTGTTTCTCAGTCCTGTTCCCAGAATGCTGTCTGTCTGTGTGATGAAGTCTTAACGGACAGTGTTTCTCAGTCCTGTTCCCAGAATGCTGTCTGTCTGTGTGGTGAAGTCTTAACGGACAGTGTTTCTCAGTCCTGTTCCCAGAATGCTGTCTGTCTGTGTGGTGAAGTCTTAACGGACAGTGTTTCTCAGTCCTGTTCCCAGAATGCTGTCTGTCTGTGTGGTGAAGTCTTAACGGACAGTGTTTCTCAGCCCTGTTCCCAGAATGCTGTCTGTCTGTGTGGTGAAGCATTAACGGACAGTGTTTCTCAGTCCTGTTCCCAGAATGCTGTCTGTCTGTGTGGTGAAGTCTTAACGGACAGTGTTTCTCAGTCCTGTTCCCAGAATGCTGTCTGTCTGTGTGGTGAAGTCTTAACGGACAGTGTTTCTCAGTCCTGTTCCCAGAATGCTGTCTGTCTGTGTGGTGAAGTCTTAACGGACAGTGTTTCTCAGCCCTGTTCCCAGAATGCTGTCTGTCTGTGTGGTGAACCCTTAACGGACAGTGTTTCTCAGCCCTGTTCCCAGAATGCTGTCTGTCTGTGTGGTGAAGCCTTATGAAGATGTGTTTCTCAGCCTCATGTCTCTTAACTGAAGTAGCAGAATTGGTATAGTAGTGAACTATGTTGAACGTGATAGGTAACCTTGACAATTTGACTCAGTACTTTTCATTTTAACCCTTAGCCTCCAGTTCCCGTGGCCCAGTGGACATCTAATTAACGTGATTAAAAATCCCCTGGAGGTCTGTCTGTTTGAGCTGGAGATATCTACATGGGCTGTATCTCAATCAACCGTATCCTCCGATATCTCCCTTCCTCATTGCGGTGAAAAGTGGTAGAGCCACAGCGGTGTTTGTCAGACCATGAGACATCCCGAAAAATGGATGTTCTCACGAAAAAGTCTGTAGCGTCCAAATGGTTTGGCCTACAAACTATTATTCTTACTCTATGGAAGAAATGAGACTCTCACGAACACGATGTGGTTCTCCGTTTTGATCTAGGATGCCCACAACCCTCTACATCCGATCTGCCAACTTCTGTCTGTAGCGTCCGAACAGTTTGTGCTACACGCTAATATGACCCCTCTGTGGAATGGTGAGACTCTCACGAGGATGTTCTTCTTGTGGGACAACCACAAGCCTCACAAGACTCGTTTGAAGGTCCCCGGTATCAGTTTTTTTTTAATGATTGAAATACTGTATATATGGAGATAGACAAGGAGAACTTCTAAGAAATTGCACCAAAAAAAGAATGAATTTAATGGAAGAACTGTGCAGATGCAAACTGTGGCAACAGAATTACGATCAAATCTCCCTCAAGTTTTTATGCGACCACGTTCTCCAAAAAAATCTCTTAAATATCTGCTCCAAATTAAGATTCAAAGCTGTCTGCAGAAAGAATGGTGTGTCAAATATGGCACGGATCCTTGAGTTAGAGACAATCTGTTTTGGTTATTGAAGTAGATTACACCCGGTAACGGAATTACGGTAATGGAATTATATCACGGGTCCTTAATTATGAATATGAATGTCATTCTCCTTGTTTTTCACGAGTTTGGACATCACAGTAGAGCAGAACACAGTAGAGCAGAACACAGTAGAGTAGAACACAGTAGAGCAGAACACAGTAGAGCAGAACACAGTAGAGCAGAACACAGTAGAGCAGAACACAGTAGAGCAGAACACAGCAGAGTAGAACACAGTAGAGCAGAACACAGTAGAGCAGAACACAGTAGAGTAGAACACAGTAGAGTAGAACACAGTAGAGTAGAACACAGTAGAGTAGAACACAGTAGAGCAGAACACAGTAGAGCAGAACACAGTAGAGCAGAACACAGTAGAGTAGAACACAGTAGAGCAGAACACAGTAGAGCAGAACACAGTAGAGCAGCAGAACACAGTAGAGTAGAACACAGTAGAGCAGAACACAGTAGAGCAGAACACAGTAGAGCAGAACACAGTAGAGCAGAACACAGTAGAGTAGAACACAGTAGAGCAGAACACAGTAGAGTAGAACACAGTAGAACAGTAGAACACAGTAGAGCAGAACACAGCAGAGCAGAACACAGCAGAGCAGAACACAGTAGAGCAGCAGAACACAGTAGAGCAGCAGAACACAGTAGAGCAGCAGAACACAGTAGAGCAGAACACAGTAGAGCAGAACACAGTAGAGCAGAACACAGTAGAGCAGAACACAGTAGAACACAGTAGAGTAGAACACAGTAGAGTAGAACACAGTAGAGCAGAACACAGTAGAGCAGAACACAATAGAGCAGAACACAGTAGAGCAGAACACAGTAGAGTAGAACACAGTAGAGTAGAACACAGCAGAGCAGAACACAGTAGAACACAGCAGAGCAGAACACAGTAGAGTAGAACACAGTAGAACAGAACACAGTAGAGCAGAACACAGCAGAGCAGAACACAGTAGAGCAGAACACAGTAGAGCAGAACACAGTAGAGTAGAACACAGTAGAGCAGAACACAGTAGAGCAGAACACAGTAGAGCAGCAGAACACAGTAGAGCAGCAGAACACAGTAGAACAGCAGAACACAGTAGAGTAGAACACAGTAGAGCAGCAGAACACAGTAGAGTAGAACACAGTAGGGTAGAACACAGTAGAACAGAACACAGTAGAGTAGAACACAGTAGAGCAGAACACAGTAGAGCAGAACACAGTAGAGCAGAACACAGTAGAGCAGAACACAGTAGAGCAGAACACAGTAGAGCAGAACACAGTAGAGCACAGCAGAGCAGAACACAGCAGAGTAGAACACAGTAGAGTAGAACACAGTAGAGCACAGCAGAGCAGAACACAGTAGAGTAGAACACAGTAGAGCACAGCAGAGCAGAACACAGTAGAACAGAACACAGCAGAGCAGAACACAGCAGAGCAGAAGAACACAGTAGAACAGCAGAACACAGTAGAACAGCAGAACACAGTAGAGCAGAACACAGCAGAGTAGAACACAGTAGAGCAGAACACAGTAGAGCAGAACACAGTAGAACAGAACACAGTAGAGCAGAACACAGTAGAACACAGTAGAGTAGAACACAGTAGAGCAGAACACAGTAGAACAGACCAACATAGCAGAGTACAGTAGAATTTACTGTACCTTTACTGAGCTACTGTGGTGTAATCTACTGTGGTGTAATCTACTGTGCTCTACTCACTGTTCTATCCCCCAAAAATATATATTTAATTTTTATTTAACTAGACAAGTCAGTTAAGAACAAATTCTTATTTACAATGACGGCCTAGGAACAGTGGGTTAACTGCCTCGTTCAGGGGCAGAACGACAGATTTTTACCTTGTCAGCTCAGGGATTCGATCTAGCAACCTTTTGGTTACTGGCCCAACGCTCTAACCACTAGGCTACCTGCCACCCACATATGAAACATACGTCTATGACAGGTTCAGATTTGGTTTAGTCCGGTCCTTCTGTGGACGTTGACATCAAGGCCAGGGTGGACTGAACACATTTTAACTACTTTTCAACGTCTATGGGTATGTCTGGTGTTGGTCGGTGCTGAGTGGGTGAGGGGGCTATATATACAGTGGGGCAAAAAAGTATTTAGTCAGCCACCAATTGTGCAAGTTCTCCCACTTAAAAAGATGAGAGAGGCCTGTAATTTTCATCATAGGTACACTTCAACTATGACAGACAAAATGAGGAAAAAAAACGTCACTGCTCTAGAGGAGATCTGCATGGAGGAATGGGCCAAAATACCAGCAACAGTGTGTGAAAACCTTGTGAAGACTTACAGAAAACATTTGACCTCTGTCATTGCCAACAAAGGGTATATAACAAAGTATTGAGATAAACTTTTGTTATTGACCAAATACTTATTTTCCACCATAATTTGCAAATAAATTCATTAAAAATCCTACAATGTGATTTTCTGGATTTTTTTTCTCATTTTGTCTGTCATAGTTGAAGTGTACCTATGATGGAAATTACAGGCCTCTCTCATCTTTTTAAGTGGGAGAACTTGCACAATTGGTGGCTGACTAAATACTTTTTTGCCCCACTGTATGCTGTAGGTTACTGTAGTTACATGTATATACAGTAGGTTACTGTAGTTACATGTATTTACAGTAGGTTACTGTAGTTACATGTATATACAGTAGGTTACAGTAGTTACATGTATTTACAGTAGGTTACCGTAGTTACATGTATTTACAGTAGGTTACAGTAGTTACATGTATTTACAGTAGGTTACAGTAGTTACCTGTATTTACAGTAGGTTACAGTAGTTACATGTATTTACATTAGGTTACAGTAGTTACATGTATTTACAGTAGGTTACAGTAGTTACCTGTATTTACAGTAGGTTACTGTAGTTACATGTATTTACAGTAGGTTACTGTAGTTACATGTATTTACAGTAGGTTACTGTAGTTACCTGTATTTACAGTAGGTTACAGTAGTTACCTGTATATACAGTAGGTTACAGTAGTTACATGTATTTACAGTAGGTTACAGTAGTTACATGTATTTACAGTAGGTTACAGTAGTTACATGTATTTACAGTAGGTTACAGTAGTTACCTGTATTTACAGTAGGTTACAGTAGTTACATGTATTTACAGTAGGTTACAGTAGTTACATGTATTTACAGTAGGTTACCGTAGTTACATGTATTTACAGTAGGTTACAGTAGTTACATGTATTTACAGTAGGTTACAGTAGTTACATGTATTTACAGTAGGTTACAGTAGTTACATGTATTTACAGTAGGTTACAGTAGTTACATGTATTTACAGTAGGTTACAGTAGTTACATGTATATACAGTAGGTTACAGTAGTTACCTGTATTTACAGTAGGTTACAGTAGTTACATGTATATACAGTAGGTTACAGTAGTTACCTGTATTTACAGTAGGTTACAGTAGTTACATGTATTTACAGTAGGTTACAGTAGTTACCTGTATTTACAGTAGGTTACAGTAGTTACATGTATTTACAGTAGGTTACAGTAGTTACCTGTATTTACAGTAGGTTACAGTAGTTACCTGTATTTACAGTAGGTTACAGTAGTTACCTGTATTTACAGTAGGTTACAGTAGTTACCTGTATTTACAGTACTTAGAAAAAGTATTTGCACCCTTTCTGATTTCTCTACTTCTGCATAGTTTTGATACTAAATGTTATCAGATCTTCAACTAAAACCTGATATTAGCAATATTAACAAATAACATAACAATGACATACTTATTTTATTTATTTTATAAACCAAATTATGCAACACCCAATGCCCCTGTGTGAAAAAGTAATTTCCTCCTTACACTAACTAACTGGTTGTTCCACCTTTAGCTGTAATGACTCCAACCAAACACTTCCTGTAGTTGTTGATCCACTTCCTGTAGTTGTTGATCCACTTCCTGTAGTTGTTGATCCACTTCCTGTAGATGTTGATCAGTCTCTCACGTCGCTGTGGAGGAATTTTGGCCCACTCTTCCATGCAGAACTGCTTTGACTCAGAAACATTTAGTGGGGTTTTTCAAACACGAGCTGGGCTTTTCAAGTCCTGCCACAACATCTCAATCGTTTTTTTTGTTGTTGCCATTTTCATGTCGACTTGATTGTGTGTTTTGGATCATTGTCTTGCTGCATGATCCAGCTGCTGTTCAGCGTCAGCTCACAGACGGATGGTCTGTCAATCTCCTGTAGAACTCACTGACACAGAGCACAATTCATGGTTCCTTACTATTAAGGAAAGTCATCCAGGTCGTGAGGCAGCAAAGCATCCCCAAACCATCCCACTACCACCACCATGCTGACCCCAAACCATCCCACTACCACCACCATGCTGACCCCAAACCATCCCACTACCACCACCATGCTGACCCCAAACCATCACACTACCACCACCATGCTGACCCCAAACCATCCCACTACCACCACCATGCTGACCCCAAACCATCCCACTACCACCACCATGCTGACCCCAAACCATCCCACTACCACCACCATGCTGACCCCAAACCATCACACTACCACCACCATGCTGACCCCAAACCATCACACTACCACCACCATGCTGGACCGTTCTAAGGTTCTTACTGTAGAATGCACTGTTTGGTTTTCGACCAGGGCATAATGTGACCCGTACCGAGCCAGGGCATAATGTGACCCATACCGAACCAGGGCATAATGTGACCCATACCGAACCAGGACATAATGGGACCCATTACGAACCAGGGCATAATGTGACCCATTACGAACCAGGGCATAATGTGACCCATTACGAATCAGGGCATAATGTGACCCATACCGAACCAGGGCATAATGTGACCCATTACGAACCAGGGCATAATGGGACCCATACCGAACCAGGACATAATGGTACCCATACCGAACCAGGGCATAATGTGACCCATACCGAACCAGGGCATAATGTGACCCATTACGAACCAGGGCATAATGTGACCCGTACCGAGCCAGGGCATAATGTGACCCATACCGAACCAGGACATAATGGTACCCATACCGAACCAGGGCATAATGTGACCCATTACGAACCAGGGCATAATGTGACCCATACCGAACCAGGGCATAATGTGACCCATACCGAACCAGGGCATAATGTGACCCATACCGAACCAGGGCATAATGTGACCCATACCGAACCAGGGCATAATGTGACCCGTACCGAGCCAGGGCATAATGTGACCCATACCGAACCAGGGCATAATGTGACCCATACCGAACAAGGGCATAATGTGACCCATTACGAACCAGGGCATAATGTGACCCATACCGAACCAGGGCATAATGGGACCCATACCGAACCAGGGCATAATGTGACCCATACCGAACCAGGGCATAATGGGACCCGTACCGAACCAGGGCATAATGTGACCCATACCGAACCAGGGCATAATGTGATCCATTACGAACCAGGGCATAATGTGACCCATACCGAACCAGGGCATAATGTGACCCATACCGAACCAGGGCATAATGTGATCCATACCGAACCAGGGCATAATGTGACCCGTACCGAACCAGGGCATAATGGGACCCATACCGAACCAGGGCATAATGTGACCCATTACGAACCAGGGCATAATGTGACCCATACCGAACCAGGACATAATGGTACCCATACCGAACCAGGGCATAATGTGACCCATACCGAACCAGGGCATAATGTGACCCATTACGAACCAGGGCATAATGTGACCCGTACCGAGCCAGGGCATAATGTGACCCATACCGAACCAGGACATAATGGTACCCATACCGAACCAGGGCATAATGTGACCCATTACGAACCAGGGCATAATGTGACCCATACCGAACCAGGGCATAATGTGACCCATACCGAACCAGGGCATAATGTGACCCATACCGAACCAGGGCATAATGTGACCCATACCGAACCAGGGCATAATGTGACCCATACCGAACCAGGGCATAATGTGACCCATACCGAACCAGGGCATAATGTGACCCATACCGAACCAGGGCATAATGTGACCCATACCGAACCAGGGCATAATGTGACCCATACCGAACCAGGGCATAATGTGACCCATACCGAACCAGGGTATAATGTGACCCATTACGAACCAGGGCATAATGTGACCCATTACGAACCAGGGCATAATGTGATCCATACCGAACCAGGGTATAATGTGACCCATACCGAACCAGGGTATAATGTGACCCATTACGAACCAGGGCATAATGTGACCCATTACGAACCAGGGCATAATGTGACCCATACCGAACCAGGGTATAATGTGACCCATACCGAACCAGGACATAATGTGACCCATTACGAACCAGGGCATAATGTGACCCATTACGAACCAGGGCATAATGTGACCCATTACGAACCAGGGCATAATGTGACCCATACCGAACCAGGGTATAATGTGACCCATTACGAACCAGGGCATAATGTGACCCATTACGAACCAGGGCATAATGTGACCCATACCGAACCAGGGTATAATGTGACCCATACCGAACCAGGACATAATGTGACCCATTACGAACCAGGGCATAATGTGATCCATACCGAACCAGGGCATAATGTGACCCATTACGAACCAGGGCATAATGTGACCCATACCGAACCAGGACATAATGTGACCCATACCAAACCAGGGCATAATGTGACCCATTACGAACCAGGGCATAATGTGATCCATACCGAACCAGGGCATAATGTGACCCATACCGAACCAGGACATAATGTGACCCATACCGAACCAGGACATAATGTGACCATACCGAACCAGGGCATAATGTGACCCATACCGAACCAGGGCATAATGTGACCCATACCGAACCAGGGCATAATGTGACCCATACCGAACCAGGGCATAATGTGACCCATTACGAACCAGGGCATAATGTGACCCATACCGAACCAGGGCATAATGTGACCCATACCGAACCAGGGCATAATGTGACCCGTACCGAACCAGGGCATAATGTGACCCATAACGAACCAGGGCATAATGTGACCCATACCGAACCAGGGCATAATGTGACCCATAACGAACCAGGACATAATGGTACCCATTACGAACCAGGGCATAATGTGATCCATACCGAACCAGGGCATAATGTGACCCATACCGAACCAGGGCATAATGTGACCCGTACCGAACCAGGGCATAATGTGACCCATACCGAACCAGGACATAATGTGACCCATACCGAACCAGGGCATAATGTGACCCATACCGAACCAGGGCATAATGTGACCCATACCGAACCATGGCATAATGTGACCCATACCGAACCAGGACATAATGTGACCCATAACGAACCAGGGCATAATGTGACCCATACCGAACCAGGACATAATGTGACCCATACCGAACCAGGGCATAATGTGACCCATACCGAACCAGGACATAATGTGACCCGTACCGAGCCAGGGCATAATGTGACCCGTACCGAACCAGGGCATAATGTGACCCGTACCGAACCAGGGCATAATGTGACCCATACCGAACCAGGGCATAATGTGACCCATACCGAACCAGGGCATAATGTGACCCATACCAAACCAGGGCCCAGGGCTGGGCAGCCTCGTGTTTCCTGGAGTGTTGGCGATGTGCGATGCCATGTGTGGCCCAGCGGACGAGGAGGACAGGGGAGATTTCAGAGAGTTCGGGGTCAGATGGTCTTATACAACCAGCTTTCCCTGGTGATTCGTGAGTCCAGCCAGTCACACTCTCTCTCTCTCTCTCTCTGTCACGACGCGTTCCCACAGCAACCAACGGTTCAGCTGTCCTCCAGTCCTCAACCTTCATCAGCCAGCCCAGTATCAGCCTGAAAACATCATCCTGGAAAGTTTTTACCAAAAGGTCAAATGTCACAGCAGCTGATGTTTTTCTAAATACAATGCAGACAATTTGAGAAGTGCCACAGGGTTGAAGATTTGGACATGAAGCTTGGGGTCAGGGTCAGAGTTTAGCTGGGAGTGGACATGAAGCTTGGGGTCAGGGTTAGGGTCAGGGTCAGAGTTGAGCTGGGAGTGGACATGAAGCGTGGGGTCAGGGTTAGGGTCAGAGTTGAGCTGGGAGTGGACATGAAGCGTGGGGTCAGGGTCAGAGTTGAGCTGGGAGTGGACATGAAGCTTGGGGTCAGGGTCAGGGTCAGAGTTGAGCTGGGAGTGGACATGAAGCTTGGGGTCAGGGTTAGGGTCAGGGTCAGAGTTGAGCTGGGAGTGGACATGAAGCTTGGGGTCAGGGTTAGGGTCAGGGTCAGAGTTGAGCTGGGAGTGGACATGAAGCTTGGGGTCAGGGTCAGGGTCAGAGTTGAGCTGGGAGTGGACATGAAGCTTGGGGTTAGGGTCAGGGTCAGAGTTGAGCTGGGAGTGGACATGAAGCTTGGGGTCAGGGTTAGGGTCAGGGTCAGAGTTGAGCTGGGAGTGGACATGAAGCTTGGGGTCAGGGTTAGGGTCAGGGTCAGAGTTGAGCTGGGAGTGGACATGAAGCTTGGGGTTAGGGTCAGGGTCAGAGTTGAGCTGGGAGTGGACATGAAGCTTGGGGTCAGGGTTAGGGTCAGGGTCAGAGTTGAGCTGGGAGTGGACATGAAGCTTGGGGTTAGGGTCAGGGTCAGAGTTGAGCTGGGAGTGGACATGAAGCTTGGGGTCAGGGTTAGGGTCAGGGTCAGAGTTGAGCTGGGAGTGGACATGAAGCTTGGGGTCAGGGTCAAAGTTGAGCAGGGAGTGGACATGAAGCTTGGGGTCAGGGTCAGAGTCTGGGGGTAGAAACAGCTGACTAGTGGTGTCTATTCAACAGCCTTATGGTCTGGGGGTAGAAGTTTCTGGACAGTCTTCCAGTCATGATGCTCCTGTACTGCCCGTTCAGCTGACTGTACCACCCTCTGTAGCGCCTTGCGGTCAGTGGCGGTGGAGTTGGCGTACCAGGCTGTGATGCAGCCTGACAGGATGCTCTCAATGGTGTTCCTCTAGAACACTGTGCGGGTCCTCTGGGACAGGCCCAATTTCTTCAACATCCTAAGGTTGAAGAGTCGCTGTCGTGCCTTCTTCACAACGGTGTCCGTGTGGTTTGACCATTCACAGCTGCTCGGAGATGTGTACGCTGAGGAACTTGAATTTTTTGACCGTCTCCACAGCGGACCTGTTGACGAGGATGGGGGCGCGCCCAACTTGGTTCCACCTGAAGTCCACAATCAGCTCCTTTGTTTTTCTGACGTTGAGGGAGAGGTTGTTTACCTGACACCACGCCGTCAGAGTGCCAACCTCCTCCCTGCAGGCCGTCTTGTCGTTGTCGGTAACCAGGCCTACTACTATCGTGTTGTCAGCAAACTTGATGAAGTAGTCGGAAGTGTGTGTGAGGCCACGCAGTCGTGGGTATACAGGGACTTCAGGAGGGGACTGAGGATGCACCCTTGTGGAACCCCAGTGTGGAGAATCAGTGTAGCGGAGGATACGTTGCCTACCTTCACCACCTAGAGGCATAGGAAAGGATTTGAGCTTTGAGCCGTGAGCTTTGCTGTGAGCTTAGAGGACACTATGGTATGGCTGTAGTCGATGAACAGCATCCTCACATATGTAATCATTTTGTCCAGGTAGGTGAGGGCAGTGTGCAATGCAATGGCGATTGCGTCGTCAATGGATCTGTCAGGGCGGTATGCGAATTGGAGAGGGTCTCTCACGCTCTCATGACGCCCCCCGTTAACTGGGATTGAGTTAGCTATCAGGCCTTGCTCACAACCGATCGTGACCTTACAGGGATGCCCTGTGTTGAGGTTCAGTTTCCTGTGGCAACAGGAATGTAACGGCTGTCCTCCTCCTCATCTGAGGAGGAGTAGTAACAAGGATCGGAGGACCAATGCGCAGCGTGGTAAGTGTTCATGATGAATATTTAATGGAACAAAACTGAACACTGAAATACAAAACAATAAAGTGAACAAACTAAACCGAAACAGTTCCGCGTGGAACACACAGACACGGAAGACAACCACCCACAAAACACAACAGAAAACAGGCTCCCTAAATATGGTTCCCAATCAGAGACAATGACTAACACCTGCCTCTGATTGAGAACCATATCAGGCCAAACGAAAAACCCAACATAGAAACACAAACATAGATAGCCCACCCAACTCACACCCTGACCATACTAAAACAAAGAAAATACAAAAGAACTAAGGTCAGAATGTGACAAGGAAGGGTTGTAATTCATCCCTCAACATTGTGCTTCATTCTCTCCCTGCAGTTACACAAAAACACTGTCTTCCATCCTCTGTGAAAAAAAGTATATTCTTAACATTGAAAGTCAGGGCATCATTAAAGAGTGTCCCCTGGAGGCTATTCATGGGATTTCTTCTTCCTGGCATTACAGGAACTGACTTAAATGGGGGTTTTGAAGGGTTAAAAAGGTATTCCCAAATTGTACATATTTGTGATCTGGGGACCGCATATGTAATTTGAAGTCAATCAACCTAAAAGCATTTTTGACCTCCATTGGACACCCTGAGGAGACAGGTAGCCTAGTGGTTAGAGTGGAGGGGCGGCAGGTAGCCTAGTGGTTAGAGTGTTGGACTAGTAACCAGCAGGTAGCCTAGTGGTTAGAGTGTTGGACCAGTAACCAGCAGGTAGCCTAGTGGTTAGAGTGGAGGGGCGGCAGGTAGCCTAGTGGTTAGAGTGTTGGACCAGTAACCAGCAGGTAGCCTAGTGGTTAGAGTGGAGGGGCGGCAGGTAGCCTAGTGGTTAGAGTGTTGGACCAGTAACCAGCAGGTAGCCTAGTGGTTAGAGTGGAGGGGCGGCAGGTAGCCTAGTGGTTAGAGTGGAGGGGCGGCAGGTAGCCTAGTGGTTAGAGTGTTGGACTAGTAACCAGCAGGTAGCCTAGTGGTTAGAGTGTTGGACCAGTAACCAGCAGGTAGCCTAGTGGTTAGAGTGGAGGGGCGGCAGGTAGACTAGTGGTTAGAGTGTTGGACCAGTAACCAGCAGGTAGCCTAGTGGTTAGAGTGGAGGGGCGGCAGGTAGACTAGTGGTTAGAGTGTTGGACTAGTAACCAGCAGGTAGCCTAGTGGTTAGAGTGTTGGACCAGTAACCAGCAGGTAGCCTAGTGGTTAGAGTGGAGGGGCGGCAGGTAGACTAGTGGTTAGAGTGTTGGACCAGTAACCAGCAGGTAGCCTAGTGGTTAGAGTGGAGGGGCGGCAGGTAGACTAGTGGTTAGAGTGTTGGACTAGTAACCAGCAGGTAGCCTAGTGGTTAGAGTGTTGGACCAGTAACCAGCAGGTAGCCTAGTGGTTAGAGTGGAGGGGCGGCAGGTAGACTAGTGGTTAGAGTGTTGGACCAGTAACCAGCAGGTAGCCTAGTGGTTAGAGTGGAGGGGCGGCAGGTAGACTAGTGGTTAGAGTGTTGGACTAGTAACCAGCAGGTAGTCTAGTGGTTAGAGTGTTGGACTAGTAACCAGCAGGTAGCCTAGTGGTTAGAGCGTTGGACCAGTAACCAGCAGGTAGCCTAGTGGTTAGAGTGGAGGGGCGGCAGGTAGCCTAGTGGTTAGAGTGTTGGACTAGTAACCAGCAGGTAGCCTAGTGGTTAGAGTGTTGGACTAGTAACCAGCAGGTAGCCTAGTGGTTAGAGTGTTGGACTAGTAACCAGCAGGTAGCCTAGTGGTTAGAGTGTTGGACTAGTAACCAGCAGGTAGACTAGTGGTTAGAGTGGAGGGGCGGCAGGTAGACTAGTGGTTAGAGTGGAGGGGCGGCAGGTAGACTAGTGGTTAGAGTGGAGGGGCGGCAGGTAGACTAGTGGTTAGAGTGTTGGACTAGTAACCAGCAGGTAGTCTAGTGGTTAGAGTGGAGGGGCGGCAGGTAGACTAGTGGTTAGAGTGGAGGGGCGGCAGGTAGACTAGTGGTTAGAGTGGAGGGGCGGCAGGTAGACTAGTGGTTAGAGTGGAGGGGCGGCAGGTAGTCTAGTGGTTAGAGTGGAGGGGCGGCAGGTAGACTAGTGGTTAGAGTGGAGGGGCGGCAGGTAGACTAGTGGTTAGAGTGTTGGACTAGTAACCAGCAGGTAGTCTAGTGGTTAGAGTGGAGGGGCGGCAGGTAGACTAGTGGTTAGAGTGGAGGGGCGGCAGGTAGACTAGTGGTTAGAGTGGAGGGGCGGCAGGTAGACTAGTGGTTAGAGTGGAGGGGCGGCAGGTAGTCTAGTGGTTAGAGTGGAGGGGCGGCAGGTAGACTAGTGGTTAGAGTGGAGGGGCGGCAGGTAGACTAGTGGTTAGAGTGTTGGACTAGTAACCAGCAGGTAGTCTAGTGGTTAGAGTGTTGGACTAGTAACCAGCAGGTAGCCTAGTGGTTAGAGCGTTGGACCAGTAACCAGCAGGTAGCCTAGTGGTTAGAGTGGAGGGGCGGCAGGTAGCCTAGTGGTTAGAGTGTTGGACTAGTAACCAGCAGGTAGCCTAGTGGTTAGAGTGTTGGACTAGTAACCAGCAGGTAGCCTAGTGGTTAGAGTGTTGGACTAGTAACCAGCAGGTAGCCTAGTGGTTAGAGTGTTGGACTAGTAACAAGCAGGTAGACTAGTGGTTAGAGTGGAGGGGCGGCAGGTAGACTAGTGGTTAGAGTGGAGGGGCGGCAGGTAGACTAGTGGTTAGAGTGTTGGACTAGTAACCAGCAGGTAGACTAGTGGTTAGAGTGTTGGACTAGTAACCAGCAGGTAGCCTAGTGGTTAGAGTGGAGGGGCGGCAGGTAGCCTAGTGGTTAGAGCGTTGGACCAGTAACCAGCAGGTAGCCTAGTGGTTAGAGTGGAGGGGCGGCAGGTAGCCTAGTGGTTAGAGTGTTGGACCAGTAACCAGCAGGTAGCCTAGTGGTTAGAGTGGAGGGACGGCAGGTAGCCTAGTGGTTAGAGTGTTGGACTAGTAACCAGCAGGTAGCCTAGTGGTTAGAGTGGAGGGGCGGCAGGTAGACTAGTGGTTAGAGTGTTGGACTAGTAACCAGCAGGTAGCCTAGTGGTTAGAGTGTTGGACTAGTAACCAGCAGGTAGACTAGTGGTTAGAGTGTTGGACTAGTAACCAGCAGGTAGCCTAGTGGTTAGAGTGTTGGACTAGTAACCAGCAGGTAGCCTAGTGGTTAGAGTGTTGGACTAGTAACCAGCACGTAGCCTAGTGGTTAGAGTGTTGGACTAGTAACCAGCAGGTAGCCTAGTGGTTAGAGTGGAGGGGCGGCAGGTAGACTAGTGGTTAGAGTGTTGGACCAGTAACCAGCAGGTAGCCTAGTGGTTAGAGTGGAGGGGCGGCAGGTAGCCTAGTGGTTAGAGTGTTGGACTAGTAACCAGCAGGTAGCCTAGTGGTTAGAGTGTTGGACCAGTAACCAGCAGGTAGCCTAGTGGTTAGAGTGGAGGGGAGGCAGGTAGCCTAGTGGTTAGAGTGGAGGGGCGGCAGGTAGCCTAGTGGTTAGAGTGTTGGACTAGTAACCAGCAGGTAGCCTAGTGGTTAGAGTGGAGGGGCGGCAGGTAGCCTAGTGGTTAGAGTGTTGGACTAGTAACCAGCAGGTAGCCTAGTGGTTAGAGTGGAGGGGCGGCAGGTAGCCTAGTGGTTAGAGTGTTGGACTAGTAACCAGCAGGTAGCCTAGTGGTTAGAGTGTTGGACCAGTAACCAGCAGGTAGCCTAGTGGTTAGAGTGGAGGGGAGGCAGGTAGCCTAGTGGTTAGAGTGGAGGGGCGGCAGGTAGCCTAGTGGTTAGAGTGTTGGACTAGTAACCAGCAGGTAGCCTAGTGGTTAGAGTGGAGGGGCGGCAGGTAGCCTAGTGGTTAGAGTGTTGGACTAGTAACCAGCAGGTAGCCTAGTGGTTAGAGTGGAGGGGCGGCAGGTAGCCTAGTGGTTAGAGTGTTGGACTAGTAACCAGCAGGTAGCCTAGTGGTTAGAGTGGAGGGGCGGCAGGTAGCCTAGTGGTTAGAGTGTTGGACTAGTAACCAGCAGGTAGCCTAGTGGTTAGAGCGTTGGGCCAGTAACCAGCAGGTAGCCTAGTGGTTAGAGTGGAGGGGCGGCAGGTAGCCTAGTGGTTAGAGTGTTGGACTAGTAACCAGCAGGTAGCCTAGTGGTTAGAGTGTTGGACTAGTAACCAGCAGGTAGCCTAGTGGTTAGAGTGTTGGACCAGTAACCAGCAGGTAGCCTAGTGGTTAGAGTGGAGGGGAGGCAGGTAGCCTAGTGGTTAGAGTGTTGGACTAGTAACCAGCAGGTAGTCTAGTGGTTAGAGCGTTGGGACTAGTAACCAGCAGGTAGCCTAGTGGTTAGAGTGTTGGACTAGTAACCAGCAGGTAGCCTAGTGATTAGAGTGTTGGACTAGTAACCAGCAGGTAGCCTAGTGGTTAGAGTGTTGGACTAGTAACCAGCAGGTAGCCTAGTGGTTAGAGTGTTGGACTAGTAACCAGCAGGTAGCCTAGTGGTTAGAGCGTTGGACTAGTAACCAGCAGGTAGCCTAGTGGTTAGAGTGTTGGACTAGTAACCAGCAGGTAGCCTAGTGGTTAGAGCGTTGGACTAGTAACCAGCAGATAGCCTAGTCGTTAGAGCGTTGGGCCAGTAACCAGCAGGTAGCCTAGTGGTTAGAGTGTTGGACTAGTAACCAGCAGGTAGCCTAGTGGTTAGAGTGTTGGACCAGTAACCAGCAGGTAGCCTAGTGGTTAGAGTGTTGGACTAGTAACCAGCAGGTAGCCTAGTGGTTAGAGTGTTGGACTAGTAACCAGCAGGTAGCCTAGTGGTTAGAGTGGAGGGGAGGCAGGTAGCCTAGTGGTTAGAGTGTTGGACTAGTAACCAGCAGGTAGCCTAGTGGTTAGAGTGTTGGACTAGTAACCAGCAGGTAGCCTAGTGGTTAGAGTGGAGGGGAGGCAGGTAGCCTAGTGGTTAGAGTGTTGGACTAGTAACCAGCAGGTAGCCTAGTGGTTAGAGTGTTGGACTAGTAACCAGCAGGTAGCCTAGTGGTTAGAGTGTTGGACTAGTAACCAGCAGGTAGCCTAGTGGTTAGAGTGTTGGACCAGTAACCAGCAGGTAGCCTAGTGGTTAGAGTGTTGGACTAGTAACCAGCAGGTAGCCTAGTGGTTAGAGTGTTGGACTAGTAACCAGCAGGTAGCCTAGTGGTTAGAGTGGAGGGGAGGCAGGTAGCCTAGTGGTTAGAGTGTTGGACTAGTAACCAGCAGGTAGCCTAGTGGTTAGAGTGTTGGACTAGTAACCAGCAGGTAGCCTAGTGGTTAGAGTGGAGGGGAGGCAGGTAGACTAGTGGTTAGAGTGTTGTGCCAGTAACACAAAAGGTTGCTAGATTGAATCCCGAGCTAACAAGGTAAAAATGTGTCGTTCTGCCCCTTAACCAGGCAGTTATCCCGGGTAGGCTGTCATTGTAAATAAGGAGTTGTAACTGACTTGCCTAGTTAAGTTTTTAGATATTAAGAGCCTCATTATGAATTCTGAAGAGGGTATTAATCACATGTCTTTATATTGACTTGAAACTGACAGGCAGACAGACAGAGGGAGAGAGGAGAGAGAGAGATTAGAGGAGGGAGGGAGAGGAGGGAGAGAGGAGAGAGAGATTAGAGGAGGGAGGGAGAGGGAGAGAGGTGGGAGAGAGATTAGAGGAGGGAGGGAGAGGAGGGAGAGAGGTGGGAGAGAGGAGAGAGAGATTAGAGGAGGGAGGGAGAGAGGAGAGAGAGATTAGAGGAGGGAGGGAGACGGAGAGAGGTGGGAGAGAGATTAGAGGAGGGAGGGAGAGGAGGGAGAGAGGTGGAGGGAGGGAGAGGAGGGAGAGAGGTGGGAGAGAGGAGAGAGAGATTAGAGGAGGGAGAGAGGTGGGAGAGAGGAGAGAGAGAGCTGGGAGAGAGGAGAGAGAGATTAGAGGGAGGGGGAGAGAGGAGGGAGAGAGGAGAGAGAGAGATTAGAGGAGGGAGAGAGGTGGGAGAGAGGAGAGAGAGATTAGAGGAGGGAGGGAGAGGAGGGAAAGAGGTGGGAGAGAGGAGAGAGAGATTAGAGGAGGGAGGGAGAGGAGGGAGAGAGGTGGGAGAGAGATTAGAGGAGGGAGGGAGAGAGGAGAGAGATATTAGAGGAGGGAGAGAGGTGGGAGAGAGATTAGAGGGAGGGAGAGGAGGGAGAGAGGTGGGAGAGAGGAGAGAGATTAGAGGAGGGAGAGAGATTAGAGGGAGGGAGGGAGAGGAGAGAGAGAGATTAGAGGAGGGAGGGAGAGGAGGGAGAGAGGAGTGAGAGAGGAGAGAGAGAGATTGGAGGAGGGAGGGAGAGGAGGGAGAGAGGAGAGAGAGCGATTAGAGGAGGGAGGGAGAGGAGGGAGAGAGATTAGAGGGAGGGAGGGAGAGGAGGAAGAGAGGAGGGAGAGAGGAGAGATTAGAGGAGGGAGGGAGAGGAGGAAGAGAGGAGAGAGAGAGAGATTAGAGGAGGGAGGGAGAGGGAAAGGAAGATGAGATAAATGAGGAAAAGGTCTGTGACATATCTTTTCCCATTGAATACAATGTATTGACTATAAACGTCAACCCTGTAACACTACCTTTTTAGCAAAAAACATGCCATGATGACATTGTCCTATGATATCATGTTGGATCACAGCTCCTTCAGCCTTCATCATTCTAGGAAACACACTGTACAGTTGTCCTATGATATCATGTTGGATCACAGCTCCTTCAGCCTTCATCATTCTAGGAAACACACTGTACAGTTGTCCTATGATATCATGTTGGATCACAGCTCCTTCAGCCTTCATCATTCAAGGAAACACACTGTACAGTTGTCCTATGATATCATGTTGGATCACAGCTCCTTCAGCCTTCATCATTCTAGGAAACACACTGTACAGTTGTCCTATGATATCATGTTGGATCACAGCTCCTTCAGCCTTCATCATTCTAGGAAACACACTGTACAGTTGTCCTATGATATCATGTTGGATCACAGCTCCTTCAGCCTTCATCATTCAAGGAAACACACTGTACAGTTGTCCTATGATATCATGTTGGATCACAGCTCCTTCAGCCTTCATCATTCTAGGAAACACACTGTACAGTTGTCCTATGATATCATGTTGGATCACAGCTCCTTCAGCCTTCATCATTCTAGGAAACACACTGTACAGTTGTCCTATGATATCATGTTGGATCACAGCTCCTTCAGCCTTCATCATTCTAGGAAACACACTGTACAGTTGTCCTATGATATCATGTTGGATCACAGCTCCTTCAGCCTTCATCATTCTAGGAATCACACTGTACAGTTGTCCTATGATATCATGTTGGATCACAGCTCCTTCAGCCTTCATCATTCTAGGAATCACACTGTACAGTTGTCCTATGATATCATGTTGGATCACAGCTCCTTCAGCCTTCATCATTCAAGGAAACACACTGTACAGTTGTCCTATGATATCATGTTGGATCACAGCTCCTTCAGCCTTCATCATTCTAGGAAACACACTGTACAGTTGTCCTATGATATCATGTTGGATCACAGCTCCTTCAGCCTTCATCATTCTAGGAAACACACTGTACAGTTGTCCTATGATATCATGTTGGATCACAGCTCCTTCAGCCTTCATTATTCTAGGAATCACACTGTACAGTTGTCCTATGATATCATGTTGGATCACAGCTCCTTCAGCCTTCATCATTCTAGGAATCACACTGTACAGTTGTCCTATGATATCATGTTGGAGCACAGCTCCTTCAGCCTTCATCATTCAAGGAAACACACTGTACAGTTGTCCTATGATATCATGTTGGATCACAGCTCCTTCAGCCTTCATCATTCTAGGAATCACACTGTACAGTTGTCCTATGATATCATGTTGGATCACAGCTCCTTCAGCCTTCATCATTCTAGGAATCACACTGTACAGTTGTCCTATGATATCATGTTGGATCACAGCTCCTTCAGCCTTCATCATTCTAGGAATCACACTGTACAGTTGTCCTATGATATCATGTTGGATCACAGCTCCTTCAGCCTTCATCATTCAAGGAAACACACTGTACAGTTGTCCTATGATATCATGTTGGATCACAGCTCCTTCAGCCTTCATCATTCTAGGAATCACACTGTACAGTTGTCCTATGATATCATGTTGGATCACAGCTCCTTCAGCCTTCATCATTCTAGGAATCACACTGTACAGTTGTCCTATGATATCATGTTGGATCACAGCTCCTTCAGCCTTCATCATTCTAGGAATCACACTGTACAGTTGTCCTATGATATCATGTTGGATCACAGCTCCTTCAGCCTTCATCATTCTAGGAATCACACTGTACAGTTGTCCTATGATATCATGTTGGATCACAGCTCCTTCAGCCTTCATCATTCTAGGAATCACACTGTACAGTTGTCCTATGATATCATGTTGGATCACAGCTCCTTCAGCCTTCATCATTCAAGGAAACACACTGTACAGTTGTCCTATGATATCATGTTGGATCACAGCTCCTTCAGCCTTCATCATTCTAGGAATCACACTGTACAGTTGTCCTATGCTCTATTTCTAGTGCTTCTACGTGTTGTCCTTTAGAAGTTGTGAGGGGAACGTATAACCACAAGGTTGTTCTGTGTGTCTCCTTGACAACAGGACGTTGCGTAATGTTAACCGCTTTACAAATGATGTTGTTGCTATGTCCTGAAAGCTGTCCTCCAACTCCTTGCAGGGATACCCGAATGTTTACAGAGTCCCTTGATAGTAGAAACAGGTTTGGTCCTAAATACCATTCGATTCTTTATATAGTGCACTACATCTGATCAGACTCCCGGGTCTAAAGTAGTGCACTACATCTGATCAGACTCCCGGGTCTAAAGTAGTGCACTACATCTGATGAGATTCCCGGGTCTAAAGTAGTGCACTACATCTGATCAGATTCCCGGGTCTAAAGTAGTGCACGACATCTGATCAAATTCCCGGGTCTAAAGTAGTGCACTATATCTGATCAGATTCCCCGGTCTAAAGTAGTGCACTACATCTGATCAGATTCCCGGGTCTAAAGTAGTGCACTACATCTGATCAGATTCCCGGGTCTAAAGTAGTGCACTACATCTGATCAGATTCCCGGGTCTATAGTAGTGCACGACACAGGGAATAGGGTGCTGTTTAGGACACACGGACAATCTGGCCAACATAACTACTAACTATCTCTGCTCATAATACATGTTGCAGTACATTTTCCATCTGATGTGTTCCTGACAGTTGTCCGCTGGGCACACTACGTTCCCTCAATCAGAAAGGAGGACAAACAACACACTTCAAGAAGAGGTACTGAGAATCAGACGTTCCTGGAAATCCCTCCTTGTGGTCTTGGATCTATCCGGGCTAAGTGAACATGACAGATGGTTAAGTATCTATTTTTCCCATCAACTCAAACACTTTTTTTCTAGACGTCATTGGTTTAGATTAGCTGAGCCTGTAAACGCTTGCTAGCAGCCCCTTTTGCGTCTCTATTTATACAAGTTTGTATTCCATCTCTTTGCCTACTGCACTAAGCTGTATCAGAGAAGACAGAGAAAAAGAGAGAAAAAGAGAGAGAAGGAGAGAGAGAAGGAGAGAGAGACGGACAGAGAGTGAGAGTGAGAGAGAGTGAGAGTGAGAGAAAGTGAGAGAGTGAGAGTGAGAGTGAGAGTGAGAGTGAGAGCGAGAGAGAGAGAGAGAGAGAACGAGAGGGAGAGAGAGCGAGAGGGAGAGAGAGCGAGAGAGAGAGAGTGCGAGAGAGCTCACTAACCTGTTCTACTAACACACTGAAGCCTCAGGACCAGAACATCTAATCAATCAGGGTAAAACAAATTACAACACAGTCAAAACAAAACTACATTGCTTATTGGGAAACACAAGCACAAGCACAAAGCAAAATGCAGTGCTATCTGGCCCTAAATCGACAGTACACTGTGGCTAAATATTTGACCAGGGTTACTGATCAAAACCTTAGAAAAACCTTGACAAAGTACAGGCTCAGTGAGCACAGCCTTGCCATTGAGAAGGGTAGACACAGGAAAACATGGCTCCCTGTAGAGGAAAGGCTGTGCAACCACTGCACAACAGCAGAACCTGAGACGGAGCTGCATTTCCTGACAAATTGTCAAAAATATAAAACAACTAGAGAGTGTGATTTCCCCAAATGTGAAACCCTTATTCAAGGTTTCAAAGACCTCTCTGATGAGAATAGGCTACCCGTCCTGTTGGGGGAGGACGCAGAAGGGTAGGTTATAGAGGTAGGTTATAGAGGTAGGTTATAGAGGTAGGTTATAGAGGTAGGTTATAGAGGTAGGTTATAGAGGTAGGTTACAGAGGTAGGTTACAGAGGTAGGTTATAGAGGTAGGTTATAGAGGTAGGTTATAGAGGTAGGTTATAGAGGTAGGTTACAGAGGTAGGTTACAGAGGTAGGTTACAGAGGTAGGTTACAGAGGTAGGTTACAGAGGTAGGTTACAGAGGTAGGTTACAGAGGTAGGTTACAGAGGTAGGTTACAGAGGTAGGTCTGGTGTGTCGGTGTGTCGGCGTGTCTGGTGTGTCGGTGTCTCCGGTGTGTCGGTGTCTCCGGTGTGTCTGTATGTCTGTGTGCCCGGTGTGTCGGTGTGTCCGGTGTCTCCGGTGTGTCTGTGTGTCGGTGTCTCCGGTGTGTCTGTGTGTCCGGTGGGTCTGTGTGTCCGGTGTCTGGTGTGTCCGTGTCTCCGGTGTGTCTGTGTGTCCGGTGTGTCGGTGTGTCCGGTGTGGCTGGTGGGTCTGGTGTGTCGGTGTGTGTCGGTGTGGCTGGTGGGTCTGATTGCGTCAATAGTGACACCGTTAGGTGTTTCCAGATCAGACTGGTGCTGGAGTGGAAAATCAAGTCATGCAGATGGATGGTTCAGCCGACTCCACTTTAATGAGGTGCTGCTGGTTCCATGTCACGATCGTCTTCTTTAGAAAGAGTGGACCAAGGCGCAGCGTGTGCAAAATACATCTTCTCTTTATTTTGAAGAAGAACAAACAAAACAAAACAACAAAATGACGAACGTCAAGCTATAAATGACTAAGTGCAAACATGCAACATAGACTAGACATAGACAATTACCCACAAACAGCTAAAGCCTATGGCTGCCTTAAATATGGCTCCCAATCAGAGACAACAATAACCAGCTGTCTCTGATTGAGAATCAATTCAGGCAACCATAGACTTTCCTAGACACCTACACTGAACACTAACCCATCTACTCTATTTAACCCCCTAAACCATACAACACCCTAGACAATACAAAAACACACAAACTTCCCCATGTCACACCCTGACCTAACTAAAATAAAAATGAAAACAAAGATAACTAAGGCCAGGGTGTGACATAACCACCCCCCCTTAAGGTGCGAACTCCGGGCGCACCAGCATAAAGTCTAGGGGAGGGTCTGGGTGGGCGTCTGTCCACGGTGGCGGCTCTGGCACTGGTCGTGGTCCCCACCCCACCATAGTCACTACCCGCTTTCGTAGCCTCCTCCAAATGGCCACCCTCCACCTTAACCCCACTGGATTAAGGGGCAGCACCGGACTAAGGGGCAGCACCGGACTAAGGGGCAGCACCGGACTAAGGGGCAGCACCGGACTAAGGGGCAGCACCGGACTAAGGGGCAGCACCGGACTAAGGGGCAGCACCGGACTAAGGGGCAGCACCAGACTAAGGGGCAGCACCAGACTAAGGGGCAGCACCAGGATAAGGGGCAGCACCAGGATAAGGGGCAGCACCAGGATAAGGGGCAGCACCAGGATAAGGGGCAGCACCAGGATAAGGGGCAGCACCAGGATAAGGGGCAGCACCAGGATAAGGGGCAGCACCAGGATAAGGGGCAGCACCAGGATAAGGGGCAGCACCAGACTAAGGGGCAGCACCAGGATAAGGGGCAGCACCAGGATAAGGGGCAGCACCAGGATAAGGGGCAGCACCAGACTAAGGGGCAGCACCAGGATAAGGGGCAGCACCAGGATAAGGGGCAGCACCAGCATAAGGGGCAGCACCAGGATAAGGGGCAGCACCAGCATAAGGGGCAGCACCAGGATAAGGGGCAGCACCAGGATAAGGGGCAGCACCAGGATGAGGGGCAGCTCCGGACTGAGGGACGGCAGCTCCGGACTGAGGGATGGATCCTGGCTGGATGGCGGATCCTGGCTGGCTGGCTCTGGCGGATCCTGGCTGGCTGGCGGATCCTGGCTGGCTGGCTCTGGCGGATCCTGGCTGGATGACGGCTCTGGCGGATCCTGGCTGGATGACGGCTCTGGCGGATCCTGGCTGGACGGCTCATGGCTGGCTGACGGATCTGGCTGCTCATGGCTGGCTGACGGATCTGGCTGCTCATGGCTGGCTGACGGATCTGGCTGCTCATGGCTGGCTGACGGATCTGGCTGCTCATGGCTGGCTGACGGATCTGGCTGCTCATGGCTGGCTGACGGATCTGGCTGCTCATGTCTGGCGGAAGGCTCTGGCTGATCCTGTCTGGCGGAAGGCTCTGGCTGATCCTGTCTGGCGGAAGGCTCTGGCTGATCCTGTCTGGCGGAAGGCTCTGGCTGATCCTGTCTGGCGGAAGGCTCTGGCTGATCCTGTCTGGCGGAAGGCTCTGGCTGATCCTGTCTGGCGGAAGGCTCTGGCGGCTCCTGTCTGGCGGAAGGCTCTGGCGGCTCCTGTCTGGCGGAAGGCTCTGGCGGCTCCTGTCTGGCGGAAGGCTCTGGCGGCTCCTGTCTGGCGGAAGGCTCTGGCGGCTCCTGTCTGGCGGACGGCTCTGAAGGCTCATGGCAGACGGGCGGCTTTGCAGGCTCAGTACAGACGGGCGGCTTTGAATACTCAGTACAGACGGGCAGTTCATGCGGCGCTTGGCAGACGGACAGTTCAGACGGCGTTGGGCAGACGGACAGTTCAGGCGCCGTTGGGCAGACGGGCAGTTCAGGCGCCGTTGGGCAGACGGGCATTTCAGGCGCCGTTGGGCAGACGGGCAGTTCAGGCGCCGTTGGGCAGACGGGCAGTTCAGGCGCCGTTGGGCAGACGGCAGACTCTGGCCGGCTGAGACGCACTGTAGGCCTGGTGCGTGGTGCCGGAACTGGAGGTACCGGGCTGAGGACACGCATCTCAGGGCTAGTGCGGGGAGAAGGAACAGGGCATGCTGGACCCTGGGGACGCACATTAGGCCTAGTGCGTGGTGCCGGAACTGGTGGTACCGGGCTGAGGACACGCATCTCAGGGCTAGTGCGGGGAGCAGCAACAGGACGCACAGGACTCTGGGGACACACAGGAGGCTTGGTGCGTGGTGTAGGCACTGGTGGTAAAGGGCTGGAGACACGCACCATAGAGCTAGTGCGTGAAGGAGGCACAGGGCTCTGAAGACGCACAGGAAGCCTGGTGCGTGGTGTAGGCACTGGTGGTACTGGGCTGGAGCGGGGAGGTGGCGCCGGAAATACCGGACCGTGCAGGCGTACTGGCTCCCTTGAGCACTGAGCCTGTCCAACCTTACCTGGTTGTATGCTCCCCGTCGCCCGACCAGTGCGGGGAGGTGGAATAACCCGCACCGGGCTATGTAGGCGAACCGGGGACACCATGCGTAAGGCTGGTGCCATGTAAGCCGGCCCGAGGAGACGCACTGGTGGCCAGATGCGTTGGGCCGGCTTCATGACATCCGGCTCAACGCTCAATCTAGCCCGGCCAATACGTGGAGCTGGAATGTACCGAACCGGGCTATGCACGCGTACAGGAGACACCATGCGCTCTACTGCGTAACACGGTGTCTGCCCGTACTCTCGCTCTCCACGGTAAGTACAGGGAGTAGGCGCAGGTCTCCTACCTGACTTCGCCACACTCCCTTTAAGGCCCCCCCCAAGAAATGTTTGGGTTGTACTCACGGGCTTCCAGCCTTGCTTCCGTGCTGCCTCCTCATATCGCCTCCTCTCGGCTTTAGCTGCCTCCAGCTCTTCACGAGGGAGGCGATATTCTCCCGGTTGTGCCCAAGGTCCCTTACCATCCAGTATCTCCTCCCATGTCCATGAATCCTGTGTAGGTGGGTCCTGTTGCCGCTTGACACGCCGCTTGGTCCTAGATTGGTGGGTAATTCTGTCACGATCGTCTTCTTTAGAAAGAGTGGACCAAGGCGCAGCGTGTGCAAAATACATCTTCTCTTTATTTTGCAGAAGAACAAACAAAACAAAACAACAAAATGACGAACGTCAAGCTATAAATGACTAAGTGCAAACATGCAACATAGACTAGACATAGACAATTACCCACAAACAGCTAAAGCCTATGGCTGCCTTAAATATGGCTCCCAATCAGAGACAACAATAACCAGCTGTCTCTGATTGAGAATCAATTCAGGCAACCATAGACTTTCCTAGACACCTACACTGAACACTAACCCATCTACTCTATTTAACCCCCTAAACCATACAACACCCTAGACAATACAAAAACACACAAACTTCCCCATGTCACACCCTGACCTAACTAAAATAAAAATGAAAACAAAGATAACTAAGGCCAGGGTGTGACATTCCAGCATCATCTGAATTCTATTGTTCTGTTGTTACCCAATCCGCTGCACTCCAACCCAGTTCTGGTATCACACCATGTGGAGGTTCTGGCTACATTGATACATACATTCTAGCCCATTTGGGACCGGTACCAACAGCCCCTTCCAACCCCTTGTCTCATTGTCCGGTCTGACCCCACTTACCACACATCACGTGCCTGTCTTACCTGCTTTCTGCTTTCTTGGACAACGTTCCTCATTGTTTACCTTAAACACACAACGCTCCCATTCCCCCTTTTGTCTGTCGATAAATCCCAAACACACGTTTCACACTGCTGAAGCTTGATGAAGCAGGGGGCCTGAGTCAGAACACTGCTGAACCTTGATGAAGCAGGTGGCCTGAGTCAGAACGCTGCTGAAGCTTGATGAAGCAGGGGGCCTGAGTCAGAACGCTGATGAAGCTTGATGAAGCAGGGGGCCTGAGTCAGAACAGTGCTGAAGTTTGATGAAGCAAGAGGCCTGAGTCAGAACACTGCTGAAGCTTGATGAAGCAGGGAGCCTGAGTCAGAACACTGCTGAAGCTTGATGAAGCAGGGGGCCTGAGTCAGAACACTGCTGAAGCTTGATGAAGCAAGGGGCCTGAGTCAGAACGCTGCTGAAGCTTGATGAAGCAGTGGGCCTGAGTCAGAACACTGCTGAAGCTTGATGAAGCAGGGGGCCTGAGTCAGAACGCTGCTGAAGCTTGATGAAGCAAGAGGCCTGAGTCAGAACACTGCTGAACCTTGATGAAGCAGGGGGCCTGAGTCAGAACCCTGCTGAAGCTTGATGAAGCATGGGGCCTGAGTCAGAACGCTGCTGAAGCTTGATGAAGCAGGGGGCCTGAGTCAGAACCCTGCTGAAGCTTGATGAAGCATGGGGCCTGAGTCAGAACACTGCTGAAGCTTGATGAAGCAGGGGGCCTGAGTCAGAACGCTGCTGAAGCTTGATGAAGCAGGGGGCCTGAGTCAGAACACTGCTGAAGCTTGATGAAGCAGGGGGCCTGAGTCAGAACGCTGCTGAAGCTTGATGAAGCAGGGGGCCTGAGTCAGAACGTTGCTGAAGCTTGATGAAGCAGGGGGCCTGAGTCAGAACACTGCTGAAGCTTGATGAAGCAGGGGGCCTGAGTCAGAACAGTGCTGAAGCTTGATGAAGCAGGGGGCCTGAGTCAGAACGCTGCTGAAGCTTGATGAAGCAGGGGGCCTGAGTCAGAACGCTGCTGAAGCTTGATGAAGCAGGGGGCCTGAGTCAGAACGCTGATGAAGCTTGATGAAGCAGGGGGCCTGAGTCAGAACAGTGCTGAAGTTTGATGAAGCAAGAGGCCTGAGTCAGAACACTGCTGAAGCTTGATGAAGCAGGGGGCCTGAGTCAGAACACTGCTGAAGCTTGATGAAGCAGGGGGCCTGAGTCAGAACGTTGCTGAAGCTTGATGAGGATATATATAGGATATACAATCAATAGGATATATAGTGAATAGGGTATATAGTCAATGGGATATATAGGCAATAGGATATATAGTGAATAGGATATATAATCAATAGGATATATAGTGAATATGATATATAATCAATAGGATATATAATCAATAGGATATATAATCAATAGGATACATAGTCAATAGGATATATAATCAATAGGATATATAGTGAATAGGATATATAATCAATATGATATATAATCAATAGGATATATAGTCAATAGGATATATAATCAATAGGATATATAGTGAATAGGATATATAATCAATATGATATATAATCAATAGGAGATATAATCAATAGGATATATAATCAATAGGATACATAGTGAATATGATATATAATCAATAGGATATATAATCAATAGGATATATAGTCAATAGGATATATAGTGAAGAAGATATATAATCAATAGGATATATAATCAATAGGATATATAATCAATAGGATATATAGTGAATAGGATATATAATCAATAGGATATATAATCAATAGGATATATAATCAATAGGATATATAGTCAATAGGATATATAATCAATAGGATATATAGTGAATAGGATATATAATCAATAGGATATATAATCAATAGGATATATAATCAATAGGATATATAATCAATAGGATATATAGTGAATAGGATATATAATCAATAGGATATATAGTCAATAGGATATATAATCAATAGGATATATAGTCAATAGGATATATAGTGAATAGGATATATAATCAATAGGATATATAGTGAATAGGATATATAATCAATAGGAAATATAATCAATAGGATATATAATCAAAGCTAACGTTATAAGCTTGTGTTGTCAAGTGTTGCTGCTTTGCTATGTTGTTGTCTTAGGTCTCTCTTTATGTAGTATTGTGTTGTCTCTCTTGTTGTGATGTGTGTTTTGTCCTATATTTATATATATATAAACTCAGCAGAAACAGAAACGTCCCTTTTTCAGGACTCTGTCTTTCAGAGATAATTCGTAAAAATCCAAATAACTTCACAGATCTTCATTGTAAAGGGTTTAAACACTGTTTCCCATGCTTGTCCAATGAACCATAAACAATTAATGAACATGCACCTGTGGAACGATCGTTAAGACACTAACAGCTTACAGACGGTAAGGTCACAGTTATGAAAGCTTAGGACACTAAAGAGGCCTTTCTACTGACTTTGAAAAACACCAAAAGAAAGATGCCCAGGGTCCCTGCTCATCTGTGTGAACGTGCCTTAGGCATGTTGCAAGGAGGCATGAGGACTGCAGATGTTACCAGGGCAATAAAATTGCAATGTCCATACTGTGAGACGCCCAAGACAGCGCTACAGGGAGACCGGACGGACAGCTGATTGTCCTCGCAGTGGCAGACCACGTGTAACAACACCTGCACAGGATCGGTACATCCGAACATCACACCTGCGGGACAGGTACAGGATGGCAACAACAACTGCCCGAGTTACACCAGGAACGCACAATCCCTCCATCAGTGCTCAGACTGTCCGCAATAGGCTGAGAGAGGCTGGACTAAGGGCTTGTAGGCCTGTTGTAAGGCAGGTCCTCACCAGACATCACCGGTAACAACGTCACCTACGGGCACAAACCCACCGTCGCTGGACCAGATAGGACTGGCAAAAAGTGCTCTTCACTGACGAGTCGCGGTTTTGTCTCACCAGGGGTGATGGTCGGATTCGCGTTTATCGTCGAAGGAATGAGTGTTACACTGAGGCCTGTACTCTGGAGTGGGTGAGAGTTAGGGTTTAGGGTGAAGGTGAGGTTTAAGGTGAGGGTTAGGGTGCGGGTTAGGGTGAGAGTTAGGGTTTAGGGTGAGGGTGAGGTTTAAGGTGAGAGTTAGGGTGAGGATGGGGGTGAGGGTGAGGGTGAAGGTGAGGGTTATGGTTAGGATGAGGGTTAGGGTGAGGGTTAGAGTGAGGGTTAGGGTGAGGGTTAGGGTGAGGGTGAGGGTTAGGGTGAGGGTTAGGGTGGGGGTGAGGGTTAGGTGAGGGGAATGGAATGGAAGTTACAACTGATTAGATGTGATTGTAACTTGTTAAATTTGGAGAAAAAGTTACACTGAGTTATGAATGTTGTGTGTACGTGCCTGTCTGTCTGTCTGTCTGTCTGTCTGTCTGTCTGTCTGTCTGTCTGTCTGTCTGCCTGCCTGCCTGCCTGCCTGCCTGCCTGCCTGCCTGCCTGCCTGCCTGCCTGCCTGCCTGCCTGCCGGCCTGTCTGTGTCCGTATATGTGTGTGTGTGTGTGTGTTGATTTTCTTGTTTATGTAAGTGGCCACACCACAAGTGGAGCAAGAGGAGGTTACATGAAAAAGCGGTAATCAGTCAAGTGAAGAGACTCTGTGTCACAATGTTTGGCCAGCAGCTGTGTGGTCAGATGGATGTGTGGCCACCAGCTGTGTGGTCAGATGGATGTGTGGCCACCAGCTGTGTGGTCAGATGGATGTGTGGCCAGCAGCTGTGTGGTCAGATGGATGTGTGGCCACCAGCTGTGTGGTCAGATGGATGTGTGGCCACCAGCTGTGTGGTCAGATGGATGTGTGGCCACCAGCTGTGTGGTCAGATGGATGTGTGGCCAGCAGCTGTGTGGTCAGATGGATGTGTGGTCACCAGCTGTGTGGTCAGATGGATGTGTGGCCAGATGGATGTTTGGCCACCAGCTGTGTGGTCAGATGGATGTGTGGTCAGATGGATGTGTGGCCACCAGCTGTGTGGCCAGATGGATGTGTGGCCACCAGCTGTGTGGTCAGATGGATGTCGTAACAAAGACACTATAAACACCAAGCCTCTGTCCTGTCGCAGTTCATCAACGTGAGTTCAAACCAACAGCGGTTTCATCACTGATCGCTCCCCAAAACAATCAGTGGTCGCTGTTGTCTGGACGCACTCTTTCATCTCCCCTCTCCTCGCTCCCCTCTGCCCTCTACTCTCTCCCCTCCTCATCTCCTCTCCCCTCACCCCTATCCTCCCCTCCACTCTTCTCTTCTCTCCTCTTCTCTTCTCTCCTCTTCTCTCCTCTTCTCCTCTCTTCCTCTCCTCTTCTCTTCTCCTCTCACCTCACCCCTATCCTCCCCTCTCTTCTCTCCTCTTCTCTCCTCTTCTCTTCTCCTCTCACCTCACCCCTATCCTCCCCTCTCTTCTCTCCTCTTCTCTTCTCTCCTCTTCTCTCCTCTTCTCTTCTCCGCTCACCTCACCCCTCTCCTCTCCTCTCTTCTCTCCTCTTCTCCTCTCCTCTCTTCTCTTCTCCTCTCTTCTCTCCTCTTCTCCTCTCCTCTCCTCTCTTCTCTCCTCTCCTCTTCTCTTCTCCTCTCTTCTGTCCTCTCCTCTTCTCTCCACTTCTCTTCTCTTCTCCTCTCTTCTCTTCTCTCCTCTTCTCTTCTCCTCTCCTCTCTTCTCTCCTCTTCTCTTCTTCTCTCCCCTCTCTACTCTCCCCTCTCCTCTCCTCCCTCTCCCATCGCCTCTCCCCTTTCTTCTCTCTCCTCTCCCTTCTCCTCCCCTTTCCCCTCTCCCTTCTCCTTTCTCTCCTCTCCCCTCCTCTCCCCTCTCCTCTCTCCACTCTCCTACATTGGTCCCCGCTGGCTTCACAGAATCCACAGAATCTCTGACGGTTCTTGGAAGACTGGCATCTAGGAAGTTCTAGGAAGTGGGGACCCAGACCTGGGTCGATTTAGGGGGTAGATGAGGAGGTCTATAACGTGGGTTATTTATTTGAATGGGCATACAGAGTAAATTCATTCTCAGGAGTCCCAAATGGAAAACTATTCACTATTTAGTGGCACCTATTTTCATATGGGCCCTGGTCAAAAGTAGTGCATTTTATAGGGAGTTTTACCTGCTGAGCAAAGCAAAGTAGGGTAAAACCATTCCCTCCCAACCTTGCCCCCGATCTTTCTTCAGTTATACAATGTTATGAGGCTTAATTAAGTGAACTCAGCTATGGAATTAGCACACCCTGCTCCAAATACTAATTGACAGATTATAAATGGGTGGTTAGGTTTGAGTATAAAGGTCAAAGATGGGCTCCTGGCATGTCAACAAACTGTCCCACTTTCCAGGACAGAAGGAGAGCTGTTGTCTGTGTTTGGTGATTGCTCCTCTTTCATTTCTCTCTTCTCTTCTCTCTCCTCCCTCTCCCCTCTCTCCTCTCCTCCCTCCTCCTCTCCTCTCCTTTCCTCTCTCCCCTCTCCCCTCTCTCCTCTCCTCCTCTCCTCTCCTTTCCTCTCTCCCCTCCCTCTCTCCCCTCTCCCCTCTCCTCTCCTTTCCTCTCTCCCCTCTCCCCTCTCTCCTCTCCTCTCCTTTCCTCTCTCCCCTCCCTCTCTCCCCTCTCCCCTCTCTCCTCTCCTCCCTCCTCCTCTCCTCTCCTTTCCTCTCTCCCCTCTCCCCTCTCCTCCCTCCTCCTCTCCTCTCCTTTCCTCTCTCCCCTCCCTCTCTCCCCTCTCCCCTCTCCCCTCTCCTCTCTCCTCCCTCTCTCCTCTCCCCCCTTCTCCTTTCTCCTCTCTCCCCTCCCCTTTCTTTCGCCTCTCCTTTCCCCCCCCTTTCCTCCCTCTCCTTTACCCCCTTTCCTCCCTCTCCTCTCTCCTCTCCTCTCTCCTCTGATTGCTGAGGCAAGAGACAACAAAACGATTTTTAAAAAGTCAACTTTTAATATTACCAAAGTTTGGTGAACAATGGGTGAAAAAAAAGTACATTTTTTTTTTAACAATATTTTTAAGAATATTTTTTTATAGTAAAATTCACAGTTTCAGTGATTCATGAAAAAGAACTGGCATCGCTACTCTGATTGAAGAAGAACCTTCAGTGGAGTGAAAAACACAATACAAAGAGACGCACAACGACGAACTGTTCAAATTAAAAACAACATCAGCAAACATAATCGAACATCTATAAGGTCCTTGAATCCAGACCTCTGTGGTGATGTGACAGACTGGTGTGTTTCCAGGTGATGTGACAGACTGGTGTGTTTCCAGGTGATGTGACAGACTGGTGTGTTTCCAGGTGATGTGACAGACTGGTGTATTTCCAGGTGATGTGACAGACTGGTGTATTTCCAGGTGATGTGACAGACTGGTGTATTTCCAGAGCTCTGTGGTGCCAGCCGTGTTGGTGCCAGCCGTGTTGGTGCCAGCCGTGTTGGTGCCAGCAAAACCATACAGCATGTTAACATGTCGTCCGTTTCCAAAAAGTTGGGCCAAACTCTTTAAATATATGTCTCTGTGTGCCAGCTATGTTGGTGTCTGCCGTCTACCGGTGAGGGGAAGCCACTCAAATACATCTTCAACGACCCCTTCGTCAATATAAACATCAATATAATGAGCCCTTCATCATGAACACCAACGTTAAACCACAATATTCAAACAGAAGTAGACCACCCACACTATGAGCGTGTTTTACCTGACGGAAGTGGTCTCACAGCTTCCACTTTTTATTAAACCTCCAAACAAACATCTCGCTGTTTTTACTTCTCTATCTTCTCGTCGTTGTTGTTGTTGTTGATGTTGATGTTGTTGATGTTGTTCTCTTTCCTCAGCGCTCGTGGGATGATCTTCTTCTGGACAAATAGTCTCTGGAGGAACTTGTCTGAGAGACTCAGAGGGAAATAACTATAAACAAAGTTCATGAGGCCCACGCCGGGTCCAGCGTAGTATCGGACCAGAGGCCGGGGGGAGAGCAGCGCCTCGCTGATGGTGTTGATGACCGGCGACAGGTCCTCGTTAGCCGACTGGGCGAAGCGCTGGAAGAGCTCCTTGGTCTCGTGGATGTAGTCCTCCCCGTACTCCTCCAGCAGGCCTGCGGACAGGTTGTGGATCAGGCTCTTGTACTGACGCTCCCAGTACTCCTGGTTACTGGACTGACCTGGGATCAGAAGATATAAAGGAGTTAACAGTGAGTTCCCTTTACAACGTAGGTTCTCTATCTTATCCCAGGACTCCTGGTTACCGGACTGACCTGGGATCAGAACATATAGAGGAGGATGGCAATATGAGGATGGCAAGATGGTGGACACTTTGACCCCACAGGGTTCCAGCTATAACCCTAACCCCTAACCTCTGACCTCTGACCCTCACCTGTCTTGTATGAGGATGGCAGTATGGTGGACACTTTGACCCCACAGGGTTCCAGCTATAACCCTAACCCCTAACCTTTGACCCTCACCTGTCTTGTATGAGGATGGCAGTATGGTGGACACTTTGACCCCCCAGGGTTCCATTTCGTGGCGCAGTGTGTTGATGAACAGGTTGAGAGCTGCCTTGGAGGCTCCGTATGCTGCTAGAGAGCGGAACGGCTGCTCTCCTGGAGGGACACAGAGGGACACAGAGGGACACACAGAGAGAGAGAGAGAGAGCGAGAGAGAGAGAGAGAGAGAGAGAGAGAGAGAGAGAGAGAGAGAGAGAGAGAGAGAGAGAGAGAGGTCAGTATTTAATCTAGATATTTGTTTCAGAGGGTTGAAGGGACGTAACTTTCCCCACTATTGTTTATCCTATTCACACATGTTAACTATTTCCTCTAGTCATATCACGTTCTACTATCTTAAATAGTACTGATAAAATGTAACTTATGCACTTTGCCCTTCGATTAATGTTTATTTTTATATGGACGACATTAAAAGACGTCAGTAAAGATAAGAAAAGAACACTGGTTCCTACATATTAAAATACATGTCAGTAAAGATTAAACATATATATTGTAGAAAAATATTTTACCAGGTAAGTTGACTGAGAAACACATTCTCAATTACAGCAACGACCTGGGGAATAGTTACAGGGGAGAGGAGGGGGGATGAATGAGCCAATTGTAAGCTGGGGATGATTAGGTTACCGTGATGGTATGAGGTACAGCTTGGGAATTTAGTCAGGACACCGGGGATAACACCCCTACTCTGACCACAGACAGTCAGGACACCGGGGTTAACACCTCTACTCTGACCACAGAGAGTCAGGACACCAGGGTTAACACCCCTACTCTGACCACAGACAGTCAGGACACCAGGGTTAACACCCCTACTCTGACCACAGAGAATCAGGACACCGGGGTTAACACCCCTACTCTGACCACAGACAGTCAGGACACCGGGGTTAACACCCCTACTCTGACCACAGACAGTCAGGACACCGGGGTTAACACCCCTACTCTGACCACAGACAGTCAGGACACCGGGGTTAACACCCCTACTCTGACCACAGACAGTCAGGACACCAGGGTTAACACCCCTACTCTGACCACAGAGAGTCAGGACACCAGGGTTAACACCCCTACTCTGACCACAGAGAGTCAGGACACCGGGGTTAACACCCCTACTCTGACCACAGACAGTCAGGACACCAGGGTTAACACCCCTACTCTGACCACAGACAGTCAGGACACCAGGGTTAACACCCCTACTCTGACCACAGAGAATCAGGACACCGGGGTTAACACCCCTACTCTGACCACAGACAGTCAGGACACCGGGGTTAACACCCCTACTCTGACCACAGACAGTCAGGACACCGGGGTTAACACCCCTACTCTGACCACAGACAGTCAGGACACCAGGGTTAACACCCCTACTCTGACCACAGAGAATCAGGACACCGGGGTTAACACCCCTACTCTTAAGATAAGTACCATGGGATCTTTAGTGACCACAGAGCGTCAGGACACCCATTTAACTTCCCATCTGAAAGAAGGCACCCTACACAGGGCAATGTCCCCAATCTCTGCCCTGGGGCATTTTATTTTAGACCAGAGGAAAGAGTGTTTCTTACTGTTTGTCTTCATAACCTGGTTCAAGTATTCATGACATCACCCTGAGAGAGACACAGTGATGCCGAAACGTTGGTAAATACCCATTAAACTGTTTTTATTATTTTAATAAGTTTATAGTTTATTCGCCGTTAGTCAGTATCTCCACACTAACTACTATCTTGGGTGTACGCCAGCTCATGTTTTTATTCTCCTATTGGCCCTCCAACACCACTTCCAGCAGCATCTGGTCTCCCATCCAGGGACCGACCAGGACCAACCCTGCTTAGCTTCAGAGGCAAGACAGCAGTGGTATGCAGGGTGGTCTCCCATCCAGGGACCGACCAGGACCCACCCTGCTTAGCTTCAGAGGCAAGACAGCAGTGGGATGCAGGGTGGTCTCCCATCCAGGGACCGACCAGGACCAACCCTGCTAGCTTCAGAGGCAAGACAGCAGTGGGATGCAGGGTGGTCTCCCATCCAGGGACCGACCAGGACCGACCCTGCTTAGCTTCAGAGGCAAGACAGCAGTGGGATGCAGGGTGGTCTCCCATCCAGGGACCGACCAGGACCCACCCTGCTTAGCTTCAGAGGCAAGACAGCAGTGGGATGCAGGGTGGTCTCCCATCCAGGGACCGACCAGGACCAACCCTGCTTAGCTCCAGAGGCAAGACAGCAGTGGGATGCAGGGTGGTCTCCCATCCAGGGACCGACCAGGGCCAACCCTGCTTAGCTTCAGAGGCAAGACAGCAGTGGGATGCAGGGTGGGATGCTGCTGACCAGCTGGACACTGGTTCATCCATATTAAAACATGAGGCAGCTCTTCCTTCAGGCTATGAGAGATATGTTTATAAAACACCCATGTCACTGCTGTCAGCCCGTAAACTCTCTTAACCTGTCTGAGACTCCTAATGGCTACCCTATTCCCTATGTAGTTCACTTCTTTTGACCAGACAGGCCTTGTACAGAAGATGTGCACACTTTAAGGGAATAGGGTAGCCATTTGGGATATACCCTGGACAATAGTCCATTTGGGATATTCCCTGGACAATAGGCTATTTGGGATATTCCCTAAGACAATAGGTTATTTGGGATATACCCTGGACAATAGTCCATTTGGGATATACTCTAAGACAATAGGCCATTTGGGATATTCCCTGGACAATAGTCCATTTGGGATATACCCTAAGACAATAGGCCATTTGTGATATTCCCTGGACAATAGGCCATTTGGGATATTCCCTGGACAATAGTCCATTTGGGATATTCCCTGGACAATAGGCCATTTGGGATATTCCCTGGACAATAGGCCATTTGGGATATTCCCTAGGACAATAGGCTATTTGGGATATACCCTGGGACAATAGGCTATTTGGGATATACCCTAGGACAATAGGCTATTTGGGATATACCCTGGGACAATAGACTATTTGGGATATTCCCTAGGACAATAGGCTATTTGGGATATACCCTGGACAATAGGCTATTTGGAATATTCCCTGGACAATAGTCCATTTGGGATATTCCCTGGACAATAGGCCATTTGGGATATACCCTGGACAATAGGCCATTTGGGATATTCCCTGGACAATAGGCCATTTGGGATATTCCCTAGGACAATAGGCCATTTGGGATATTCCCTGGACAATAGGCCATTTGGGATATACCCTGGACAATAGGCCATTTGGGATATTCCCTGGACAATAGGCCATTTGGGATATTCCCTGGACAATAGGCCATTTGGGATATACCCTGGACAATAGGCCATTTGGGATATTCCCTGGACAATAGGCCATTTGGGATATTCCCTGGACAATAGGCCATTTGGGATATTCCCTGGACAATAGGCCATTTGGGATATTCCCTGGACAATAGGCCATTTGGGATATTCCCTGGACAATAGTCCATTTGGGATATTCCCTGGACAATAGGCCATTTGGGATATTCCCTGGACAATAGGCCATTTGGGATATTCCCTGGACAATAGGCCATTTGGGATATACCCTGGACAATAGGCCATTTGGGATATACCCTGGACAATAGGCCATTTGGGATATTCCCTGGACAATAGGCCATTTGGGATATACCCTGGACAATAGGCTATTTGGGATATACCCTGGACAATAGGCCATTTGGGATATTCCCTGGACAATAGGCCATTTGGGATATACCCTGGACAATAGGCCATTTGGGATATTCCCTGGACAATAGGCTATTTGGGATATACCCTGGACAATAGGCCATTTGGGATATTCCCTGGACAATAGGCCATTTGGGATATACCCTGGACAATAGGCTATTTGGGATATACCCTGGACAATAGGCTATTTGGGATATACCCTGGACAATAGGCCATTTGGGATATACCCTGGACAATAGGCCATTTGGGATATTCCCTGGACAATAGGCCATTTGGGATATACCCTGGACAATAGGCTATTTGGGATATACCCTGGACAATAGGCTATTTGGGATATTCCCTAGGACAATAGGCTATTTGGGATATACCCTGGGACAATAGGCTATTTGGGATATACCCTGGACAATAGGCTATTTGGGATATACCCTGGACAATAGGCTATTTGGGATATACCCTGGGACAATAGGCTATTTGGGATATTCCCTGGACAATAGGCTATTTGGGATATACCCTGGACAATAGGCCATTTGGGATATACCCTGGACAATAGGCCATTTGGGATATTCCCTGGACAATAGGCCATTTGGGATATACCCTGGACAATAGGCTATTTGGGATATACCCTGGACAATAGGCTATTTGGGATATTCCCTAGGACAATAGGCTATTTAGGATATACCCTGGGACAATAGGCTATTTGGGATATACCCTGGACAATAGGCTATTTGGGATATACCCTGGACAATAGGCTATTTGGGATATACCCTGGACAATAGGCTATTTGGGATATACCCTGGACAATAGGCTATTTGGGATATTCCCTAGGACAATAGGCTATTTGGGATATACCCTGGGACAATAGGCTATTTGGGATATACCCTGGACAATAGGCTATTTGGGATATACCCTGGACAATAGGCTATTTGGGATATACCCTGGGACAATAGGCTATTTGGGATATTCCCTGGACAATAGGCTATTTGGGATATACCCTGGGACAATAGGCCATTTGGGATATTCCCTGGACAATAGGTCATTTGGGATATTCCCTGGACAATAGGTCATTTGGGATATTCCCTGGACAATAGGCTATTTGGGATATACCCTGGGACAATAGGCCATTTGGGATATACCCTGGGACAATAGGCCATTTGGGATATTCCCTGGACAATAGGCC
>NW_024057800.1:0-86540 GCF_016432855.1 Salvelinus namaycush | reverse complement strand
TACAAGCCCAAAACATTACTGAGACATTTTATCTGGGTAAAAACAGCTCTTACCTTAGTCGGTGATGGCAAATCCGACGTATGTTGCAGGTCAAAACAAACAGGCTTGTTGCATTGGGGGTGGGCGCGGGATGCAGTGGGGGTGGGCGCGGGATGCGGTGGGGGTGGGCGCGGGATGCGGTGGGGGTGGGCGCGGGATGCGGTGGGGGTGGGCGCGGGATGCGGTGGGGGTGGGCGCGGGATGCGGTGGGGGTGGGCGCGGGATGCGGTGGGGGTGGGCGCGGGATGCGGTGGGGGTGGGCGCGGGATGCGGTGGGGGTGGGCGCGGGATGCGGTGGGGGTGGGCGCGGGATGCGGTGGGGGTGGGCGCGGGATGCAGTGGGGGTGGGCGCGGGATGCATTGCAGGAACTACAAGATGACTAAAACCAAAGACTTCCAATGAGTTCAGCAACTCAATTTTCTCTCTCTTTGGTTATCCTCATAAAAGTAACTTACATTTTGAGCAACATATTACACTGAACAAAAATATAAAACACACACATGTAAAGTGTTGGTCCCATGTTTCATGAGCTGAAATAAAAGATCCCAGAAATTTAACATTTGCACAAAAAGCTTATTTCTTTCAAATGTTGTACACAATTAGTTTTCATCCCTGATAGTGAGCATTTATCCTTTAACAAGATAATCCATCCACCTTGACAGGTGTGGCACATCAAGAAGCTGATTAAACAGCATGAGCAGTTTTGTCACACAACACAAGACCACAGATGTATGATCTTTTGAGGGAGCAATTGGCATGTTGACTGCAGGAATGTCCACCCGAGCTGTTGCCAAATAATTCAATCTTGATTTCTCTACCATAAGCTGCTTCCAACGTTGTTTTAAAGAATTTGGCAATATGTCCAAACGTCCTCGCAACCGCAGACCACATGAAACCACGATGTCTCAGGACCTCCACATCCGACCTTCTTCACCTGCGGGATCGTCTGACACCAGCCACCAGGACAGCTGATGAAATGGTGGGTTAGGAAAACAGAATAACTACTGCAAACACTGTCAGAAACCATCTCAGGGAAGCTCATCTGCGTGCTCGTCGTCCTCACCAGGGTCTTGACCTATTTTTATACGTTCTCCATAACTTAATGTATAGTATAAGTGTGTATTATTTTTAAATCTTTGAAAAAGCAAACCCACACTTCTCTCTACTTCATAAATTCCACATAATCAAATAATTTGATTAAAATAATATGTATATATTTTTTTACATTCTCCCATGTGTTCATGTAAAACTGTTTTTCTTCTATTATGTGTCGATGAAGCAAACCTTCATGAACCCAACCAATATGAAAGCTCCATTCTTCATAAACCCAACCAATATAAAACCTCCATTCTTCATAAACCCAACCAATATAAAACCTCCATTCTTCATAAACCCAACCAATATAAAACCTCCATTCTTCATAAACCCAACCAATATAAAACCTCCATTCTTCATAAACCCAACCAATAGAAAACCTCCATTCTTCATAAACCCAACCAACATAAAACCTCCATTCTTCATAAACCCAACCAATATAAAGAGGCTAAATATATGTATTGTATAATAATAATAATAAAGGTAAATGTTGCAGTTTTTTATAAATCTGATAAACACTGAATGCTTTGTGGTGACAAGTTACAATTAAGCGTGTGGAGAGATTAGACATTTAGCATGGAGAGAGTAGATGTTAGGGTTAGGGTTTGTCTCTGGAACGCTTGTCTCTGGAACGCTTGTCACTGGAACGCTTGTCTCTGGAACGCTTGTCTCTGGAACGCTTGTCTCTGGAACGCTTGTCACTGGAACGCTTGTCTCTGGAACGCTTGTCTCTGGAACGCTTGTCTCTGGAACGCTTGTCACTGGAACGCTTGTCACTGGAACGCTTGTCACTGGAACGCTTGTCACTGGAACGCTTGTCTCTGGAACGCTTGTTTCTGAACGCTTGTCTCTGGAACGCTTGTTTCTGAAACACTTGTCTCTGAAACGCTTGTCTCTATAGAACAGCTGACATGTTGAAATGTTACAGTATGATGGGATCAGACATGCCTGAAGAAAAGGAGATTGGCAATCTACCCTCAGGAGACTGAAAATATTTGGCATCGGTCCTCAAATCCTCAAAAAGTTCCTAAAAATTGCCAAAGACTCCAGCCACACCAGTCATAGATTGTTCTCTCTGCTACCGCACGGCAAGTGGTACCGGAGGGAGAAGTCTAGGTCCAAGAGACTTCTAAACAGCTTCTACCCCCCAAGACTATTTGCATTGACCCCCCCCCCTTGTTTTTACACTGCTGCTACTTGCTGTTCATTATCTATGCATAATCACTTTACCCTACCTACATGTACATAATACCTCAATTACCTCGACTAACATGGTACCTCCGCACATTGACTCTGTACTGTTACCCCCTGTATATAGCATCGCTATTGTTATTTACTGCTGCTCATTTATGATTTACTTTAGTTTATTTAGTAAATATATTTCTTAACTCCTTTATTTTTTAAAAACTGCATTGTTGGTTAATAAGGGCTTGTAAGTAAGCATTTCACAGTAAGGTTGTATTCGGAGCATGTGGCAAATAACATTTTATTTTATATGCAGTGCATTCGGAAAAAATTCAGACCCCTTTACTTTTTCCACAAATTGTTACGTTACAGCCTTATTCTAAAAATTTCATCACTTCTTCTTTTATAAGAAACAACGTGTTTAAAATCCAAAATTGTTTGCATAATCAACTTACACACATCTCTGACACACAGACTTATCCCACCAGACATGCCACCAGGGGTCTTTTCACAGTCCCCAAATCCAGAACAAATTCAAGAAAGCGTACAGTATTATATAGAGCCCTTATTGCATGGAACTCCATCTCATATTGCTCAGATAAACAGCAAACCCGGTTTGGATCAACAGATAAAGCAACACCTCACGGCACAACACCTCTCCCCTATTTGACCTAGATGTGTGTTTATGTGTTTATGTATCGATACATGACCCATTAATTTAGACAAGTGTGTCAGGTAAGTGTCATCTAATATTGCTAAACTATTTTCTGGACACGTTCTGTTTTTGATATTGCTACTATGCAAGTAACCACTTCACTGTGCCATTTACACCTTCTGTATCCTGTGCATGTGACAAATAAACCTGGATTTTATTTGATATAGCGTGTGTTTACCACATGGCCTCACGTGAATCCTTAAAGAGATGGGTGGAGCTAAGGCTTGAGGAACGATGTCTAGACAAAGAAGAGCTCTCCAGTAGGTGTAGCAAAACATTTACAGTGCCTTGCAAACGTATTCATCCCCCTTGGCGTTTTTCCAATTTTGTAGCTTTACAACCTGTAATTTGAAATGATTTTTATTTGGATTTCATGTAATGGACAAACACAAAATAGTCCAAATTGGTGAGGTGAAAGGGAAAAAATTACTTGTTTCAAAAAGCTAAAAAACGTAAAAGTGGTGCGTGCAAATGTATTCACCCCCTTTGCTATGAAGCCCCTAAATAAGATCTGGTGCAACCAATTACCTTCAGAAGTCACATAATTAGTTAAATAAAGTCCACCTGTGTGCAATCTAAGTGTCACATGATCTGTCACATGATCTCAGTATATATACACCTGTTCTGAAAGGTTCCAGAGTCTGCAACACCACTAAGCAAGGGGCATCACCAAGCAAGCGGCACCATGAAGACCAAGGAGCTCTCCAAACAGGTCAGGGACAAAGCTGTGGAGAAGAACAGATCAGGATTGGCTTATTAAAGAATATCCGAAACTTTGAACATCCCACGGAGCACCATTAAATCCATTATTAAAAGATGGAAAGAATATGGCACCACAACAAACCTGCCAAAAGAGGGCCACCCACCAAAACGAGATTGGAGTATCTGTCCATAGGACCACTTTAAGCCGTGCACTCCACAGAGCTGGGTTTTACAGAAGAGTGGCCAGAAAAAAGCCATTGCTAAAAGAAAAAAAATAAGCAAACACGCTTGGTGTTCACCAAAAGGTATGTGGGAGACTCCCCAAACATATAGAAGAAGGTATTCTGGTCAGATGAGACAAAAATGTAGCTTTTTGGCCATCAAGGAAAAAGCTATGTCTGGCCGAACCCAACACCTCTCATCACCCTGAGAACACCATCCCCACAGTGAAGCATGGTGGTAGCAGCATCATGCTGTAGGGAAGTCTTTCATCAGCAGGGACTGGAAAACTGGTCTGAATTGAAGGAATGATGGATGGTACTAAATAAAGGGAAATCCTTGAGGGAAACCTGTTTCAGTCTTCCAGAGATTTGAGACTGGGACGGAGGTTCACCTTCCAGCAGGACAATGAACCCTAAGCATACTACTAAAGCAACACTCGAGTGGTTTAAGAGAAAACGTTTACATGTCTTGGAATGGTCAAGTCAAAGCCAAGACCTCAATCCAATTGAGAATCTATGGTGTGACTTAAAGATTGCTGTACACCAGCGGATCCCATCCAACTTGAAGGAGCTGGAACAGTTTGCCTTGAAGAATGGGCAAAAAGCCCAGTGGCTAGATTTGGCCAAGCTTACAGAAACCCCAAGAGACTTGCAGCTGTAATTGCTGTAAAAGGTGGCTCTACAAAGTATTGACTTTGAGGGGATGAATAGTTATGCACGCTCAGGTTTTCGTTTTTTTTGTCTTATTTCTTGTTCGTTTCAAAGTGGTAGCATGTTATGTAAATCAAATGATACAAACCCCCCAAAAATCTATTTTAATTCCAGGTTGTAAGGCCACAAAATAGGAAAAATGCCAAGGGGGTGAATACTTTTGCAAGCCACTGTATGTAGGCTACGTATTTTGTATTTGGTCATGTTTCATGTTTTGTGTGGACACCAGGAAGAGTATCTGCTGCTTTTGCAAAAGCTAATCCTAATAAAATACATGTAAAAAAACAAAAAACGTTTACTGGCTCAAATACCCGACCAATCAGCCTGGTACCAACCCTTAGTAAACTTTTGGTTTGACCAGATACAATGTTATTTTACAGTAAACAAACTGACAACAGACTTTCAACACACTTGTAGGGAAGGACAATCACCAAGCACAGCACTTACACAAATGACTGATGGTTGGATGAGAGAAATTGATGAATAAATGATTGTGGGGGCTGGTTTGTTATATTTCATTGCAGCTTTTGACATTATCAATCATAGTTTGCTGCTGGACAAATGTGTTACGGCTTTACACCCCCTATTATATTGTGGAAAAATAGTTACCTATCTAACAGAACACATAGGGTGTTCTTTAATGGAATCTTATCAACATAATCAAGGTAGAATCAGGAATTCCCCAGGGCAGCTGTCTAGGCCCATTACTTCTTTCAATCTTTACTAATGACAGTAGAGTAAGGCCAGTGTGTCTATGTATGCGGAGGAGTCAACATTATACACGTTAGCTACTACAAAGACTGAAATGACTGCAACACTTAACAAAGAGTTGCAGTTAGTTTCAGAATGGGTGGCATTAAATATTTAATAAAAATAAAAAGCATTGTATTTTGGACAAATCATTCCCTAAACTCTAAACCTCAACTAAAGTTTGTAATTAATAATGTAGAAATTGAGCAAGTTGAGGTGACGAAACTGCTTGAAGTAACCCTGGATAGTAAACTGTCATGTTCAAAACATATTGATGCAGTAGTAGCTAAGATGGGGAGAAGTCTGTCCATAATAAAGCAATGCTCTACCTACTTAATTAACAACACTGTCAACAAGGCAGGTCCTACAGGCCCTAGTTTCTACCTTCTTAATTAACAGCACTATCAACAAGGCAGGTCCGACAAGCCCTAGTTTCTACCTTCTTAACAGCACTATCAACAAGGCAGGTCCTACAGGCCCTAGTTTCTACCTTCTTAACAACACTATCAACAAGGCAGGTCCGACAAGCCCTAGTTTCTACCTTCTTAACAGCACTATCAACAAGGCAGGTCCTACAGGCCCTAGTTTCTACCTTCTTAACAGCACTATCAACAAGGCAGGTCCTACAGGCCCTAGTCTCTACCTTCTTAACAACACTGTCAACAAGGCAGGTCCTACAGGCCCTAGTTTCTACCTTCTTAACAACACTATCAACAAGGCAGGTCCTACAGGCCCTAGTTTCTACCTTCTTAACAACACTATCAACAAGGCAGGTCCTACAGGCCCTAGTTTCTACCTTCTTAACAACACCATCAACCAGGCAGATCCTACAGGCCCTAGTTTCTACCTTCTTAAAAACACTGTCAACAAGGCAGGTCCTACAGGCCCTAGTTTTGTCACACCTGGACTACTGTTCAGTCATGTGCCAGGTTCCACAAAGAGGGACTTAGGATCATTAGGATTTGGCTCAGAACAGGTTAGCACGGCTGGCCCATAAATGCACACCGTGAGCTAACATTAATGATGTGCATGTCAATCTCTACTATGGGAGGCGTACAGCACTACATAGAGCCATGACTACATGGAACTCTATTCCACATCAGGTATCTGATGCAGCAGGAGAATCAGATTTAAAAAACAGGTAAAAATACACCGTATGGAACAAGGGGGACTGTGAAAAGACACAAAGGTACAGACACACGCAAAGCTACAGACACACACACAGGTACAGACACACACAACGGTACAGACACACACAAAGGTACAGACACACACAAAGGTACATATACACATAAAGGTACATATACACATAAAGGTACATATACACAAAAAGGTACAGACACACAAAGGTACAGACACACACAATGGTACAGACACACAAAAAGGTACAGACACACAAAGGTACAGACACACACAATGGTACAGACACACACAAAGGTACAGACACACACAAAGGTACAGACACACACAACGGTACAGACACACACAACGGTACAGACACACACAACGGTACAGACACACACAACGGTACAGACACACACACAAAGGTACAGACACACACAACGGTACAGACACACACAACGGTACAGACACACACAACGGTACAGACACACACAAAGGTACAGACACACACAACGGTACAGACACACACAACGGTACAGACACACACAAAGGTACAGACACACACAAAGGTACAGACACACACACAGGTACAGACACACACAAAGGTACAGACACACACAACGGTACAGACACACACAACAGTACAGACACACACAAAGGTACAGACACACACAAAGGTACAGACACACACAAAGGTACAGACACACACACAGGTACAGACACACACAAAGGTACAGACACATGGACATGTACAGACACACACAAAGGTACAGACACACGCACAGGTACAGACACACACAACGGTACAGACACACACAAAGGTACAGACACACACAACGGTACAGACACACACAACGGTACAGACACATGGAAATGTACAGACACACACAAAGGTACAGACACACACAAAGGTACAGACACACACAAAGGTACAGACACACACACAGGTACAGACACACACAAAGGTACAGACACACACAACGGTACAGACACACACAACGGTACAGACACATGGACATGTACAGACACACACAAAGGTACAGACACACGCACAGGTACAGACACACGCACAGGTACAGACACACGCACAGGTACAGACACACACAACGGTACAGACACACACAAAGGTACAGACACACACAACGGTACAGACACACGCACAGGTACAGACACACGCATACTCACACAAGCTCTAGAACACGCACTCTACACACACATACATTGTAATATTGTTGTATGGTGGTATTACAATACATTTTGTATTGTAGATATGTAATGGTGTTATAATGTTATATGATGTATTGTTTTATCTGTTGTTTTATATGTAATGTAACTGCTTTAATGTGTTTGGACCCCAGGAAGAGTAGCTGTTGCCTTGGCAGGAAGTAATAGGGATCCCTAATAAATACAAAAATACAAATATATATTTCTGGATATCTGATATTTAATTAGATTTAAGGAATAGAAATGCTCCAGATATGAATGATCTTAATTTAATAATTCATTTTCTCCTTAATAATGCGACAGATTCTACATGCATCCAATCCGGACCTCAGAAATCTTCCTGCTAGCATTATGAGTACAGGGAGATATCTGCGGTGACATACTGTGTGTTCAAGACACCCACCTAATGCACGTGCACCCGTTTACATATTTTACACATTACACATACATCCGTTTACATATTTGTAGAATATTCTAACTCCGGAAAGGGAGTGTGTTTGAGTATTTTTTTGATATTTTAAGATCTGAGTATTATCCGTGCAGCCATTTTTCTCATGTCAGTCAAGTGAGATGCTACATGGTGTAATTAAGTCAAAGAGAAGGGTGGGCTGTATGTTAATGCTGCTGCTCTGATTGGATAGAGTGAAGCTGTAATTCTCTGTCCAGTCACTTCATATTTTCACTTTTATTTCTGGGTGTGATCATTGAGACTACTGCCTCCTGTTATCGGCTGCTACTATGTTCAATCACATGTTTGATATTAAGCTATCAATGTGCGTAATATCTAACAAGCGGAGAGCGCATTCTGACTGATAGCAAACTTGACTGTCCGCTGCAAATTGACACAGACACAGGTCAGCAACACACACACACACACCCCTCTGTGGCTCCTAATCTGCAGCTTCACTGGTCTATAAAAGCAGGGAGACAGATATTTTGATACCTAAAGGGCTCCTAAAATTTTAAATAAAATGGCTAAATAATCCCTGGTATGACCATTTTTAAAACAATTCCATATGTTAGCTTAGTAGAAACCCCCAGGCTTAGACTCTAGGGTTAAAGATCTTCTCGTCCATGAACGGTTGGAGTCAAAGAGAAAACAAAACGTCCTGCTTTTGTCTACAACTAGGTTTCCAGATGTGCTAGGGGTCAGGGGTCGGCAGATAAGAGCACCAGGAAATGACGTAGCCTAACTAGTAACCCGTTTCCACTGTGAGCATTCCTCGCCAGAGGGGGGTGAGGGGAGAAAGGGCGTACCCTAACTAGTAACCCGTTTCCACTGTGAGCATTCCTCGCCAGAGGGGGGTGAGGGGAGAAAGGGCGTACCCTAACTAGTAACCCGTTTCCACTGTGAGCATTCCTCGCCAGAGGGGGGTGAGGGGAGAAAGGGCGTACCCTAACTAGTAACCCGTTTCCACTGTGAGCATTCCTCGCCAGAGGGGGGTGAGGGGAGAAAGGGCGTACCCTAACTAGTAACCCGTTTCCACTGTGAGCATTCCTCGCCAGAGGGGGGTGAGGGGAGAAAGGGCGTACCCTAACTAGTAACCCGTTTCCACTGTGAGCATTCCTCGCCAGAGGGGGGTGAGGGGAGAAAGGGCGTACCCTAACTAGTAACCCGTTTCCACTGTGAGCATTCCTCGCCAGAGGGGGGTGAGGGGAGAAAGGGCGTACCCTAACTAGTAACCCGTTTCCACTGTGAGCATTCCTCGCCAGAGGGGGGTGAGGGGAGAAAGGGCGTACCCTAACTAGTAACCCGTTTCCACTGTGAGCATTCCTCGCCAGAGGGGGGTGAGGGGAGAAAGGGCGTACCCTAACTAGTAACCCGTTTCCACTGTGAGCATTCCTCGCCAGAGGGGGCTGAGGGGAGAAAGGGCGTACCCTAACTAGTAACCCGTTTCCACTGTGAGCATTCCTCGCCAGAGGGGGGTGAGGGGAGAAAGGGCGTACCCTAACTAGTAACCCGTTTCCACTGTGAGCATTCCTCGCCAGAGGGGGGTGAGGGGAGAAAGGGCGTACCCTAACTAGTAACCCGTTTCCACTGTGAGCATTCCTCGCCAGAGGGGGGTGAGGGGAGAAAGGGCGTACCCTAACTAGTAACCCGTTTCCACTGTGAGCATTCCTCGCCAGAGGGGGGTGAGGGGAGAAAGGGCGTACCCTAACTAGTAACCCGTTTCCACTGTGAGCATTCCTCGCCAGAGGGGGGTGAGGGGAGAAAGGGCGTACCCTAACTAGTAACCCGTTTCCACTGTGAGCATTCCTCGCCAGAGGGGGGTGAGGGGAGAAAGGGCGTACCCTAACTAGTAACCCGTTTCCACTGTGAGCATTCCTCGCCAGAGGGGGCTGAGGGGAGAAAGGGCGTACCCTAACTAGTAACCCGTTTCCACTGTGAGCATTCCTCGCCAGAGGGGGGTGAGGGGAGAAATGGCGTACCCTAACTAGTAACCCGTTTCCACTGTGAGCATTCCTCGCCAGAGGGGGGTGAGGGGAGAAAGGGCGTACCCTAACTAGTAACCCGTTTCCACTGTGAGCATTCCTCGCCAGAGGGGGGTGAGGGGAGAAAGGGCGTACCCTAACTAGTAACCCGTTTCCACTGTGAGCATTCCTCGCCAGAGGGGGGTGAGGGGAGAAAGGGCGTACCCTAACTAGTAACCCGTTTCCACTGTGAGCATTCCTCGCCAGAGGGGGGTGAGGGGAGAAAGGGCGTACCCTAACTAGTAACCCGTTTCCACTGTGAGCATTCCTCGCCAGAGGGGGGTGAGGGGAGAAAGGGCGTACCCTAACTAGTAACCCGTTTCCACTGTGAGCATTCCTCGCCAGAGGGGGGTGAGGGGAGAAAGGGCGTACCCTAACTAGTAACCCGTTTCCACTGTGAGCATTCCTCGCCAGAGGGGGGTGAGGGGAGAAAGGGCGTACCCTAACTAGTAACCCGTTTCCACTGTGAGCATTCCTCGCCAGAGGGGGGTGAGGGGAGAAAGGGCGTACCCTAACTAGTAACCCGTTTCCACTGTGAGCATTCCTCGCCAGAGGGGGGTGAGGGGAGAAAGGGCGTACCCTAACTAGTAACCCGTTTCCACTGTGAGCATTCCTCGCCAGAGGGGGGTGAGGGGAGAAAGGGCGTACCCTAACTAGTAACCCGTTTCCACTGTGAGCATTCCTCGCCAGAGGGGGGTGAGGGGAGAAAGGGCGTACCCTAACTAGTAACCCGTTTCCACTGTGAGCATTCCTCGCCAGAGAGGGGGTGAGGGGAGAAAGAGCGTACCCTAACTAGTAACCCGTTTCCACTGTGAGCATTCCTCGCCAGAGGGGGGTGAGGGGAGAAAGGGCGTACCCTAACTAGTAACCCGTTTCCACTGTGAGCATTCCTCGCCAGAGGGGGGTGAGGGGAGAAAGGGCGTACCCTAACTAGTAACCCGTTTCCACTGTTAGCATTCCTCGCGAGAGGGGGGGTGAGGGGAGAAAGGGCGTACCCTAACTAGTAACCCGTTTCCACTGTGAGCATTCCTCGCCAGAGGGGGGTGAGGGGAGAAAGGGCGTACCCTAACTAGTAACCCGTTTCCGCTGTGAGCATTCCTCGCCAGAGGGGGGTGAGGGGAGAAAGGGCGCCAAGCGTTTCTTCTCCACCTCCACTCCCAGGGAGCAGTCTCATATCCCGGGTCGTGAGTTATGATGACGGGGTGGAAAAAAAGTTGGGTTGAGATGTCGTGGACATCCTGGTTCTGGGGTAACTGGGGGTTGAACGTGGGTCAATGACCCACTATATGGGGAACCCATTGGGACATAGAAGCATTTACATCCCCTCCTACTTTGAAAACCCTTATACCATATATCTGCTTCCTCCTCCCTATACCCTACATCTAATTCCTATAACCTATACCCTATATCTACTCCCTGCTCCCTATACCCTTGATCTACCCCTTTACCATATATCTACTCATTACGCTCTATATATACTGCCTATATGCTATATCTACTCCAGGGGTAACTGGAGTAGGTATACACCCTATACCCTACATATATTCCCTGTACCCTATATCTACTCCCTAAACCATGTATCTACTCCCATTACTCTATATCAAATCAAGTTTATTTTATATAGCCCTTCGTACATCAGCTATTATCTCGAAGTGCTGTACAGAAACCCAGCCTAAAACCCCAAACAGCTAGCAATGCAGGTGTAGATGCACGGATATATACTCCATATACCCTATATCTACTCCCTATAGCCTATATCTACTCCCTATACCCTATATATACTCCCTATACCCTATATCTACTCCCTATACCCTATATCTACTAACTGCTGCCTATAACCTATATCTACTCCCTTTACCCTATATCTACTAACTGCTGCCTATAACCTATACCTACTCCCTTTACCCTATATCTACTAACTGCTGCCTATAACCTATATCTACTCCCTTTACCCTATATCTACTAACTGCTGCCTATAACCTATATCTACTCCCTTTACCCTATATCTACTAACTGCTGCCTACAACCTATATCTACTATCTACTCCCTTTACCCTATATCTACTAACTGCTGCCTATAACCTATATCTACTCCCTTTACCCTATATCTACTAACTGCTGCCTATAACCTATATCTACTCCCTTTACCCTATATCTACTAACTGCTGCCTACAACCTATATCTACTATCTACTCCCTTTACCCTATATCTACTAAGTGCTGCCTATAACCTATATCTACTCCCTTTACCCTATATCTACTAACTACTGCCTATAACCATAGATCTACTCCCTTTACCCTATATATACTAACTACTGCCTATAACCTATATCTACTCCCTTTACCCTATATCTACTAACTACTGCCTATAAACTATACCTACTCCCTTTACCCTATATCTACTAACTGCTGCCTATAACCTATATCTACTCCCTTTACCCTATATCTACTAACTGCTGCCTATAACCTATATCTACTCCCTTTACCCTATATCTACTAACTGCTGCCTATAACCTATATCTACTCCCTTTACCCTATATCTACTAACTGCTGCCTATAACCTATATCTACTCCCTTTACCCTATATCTACTAACTGCTGCCTACAACCTATATCTACTATCTACTCCCTTTACCCTATATCTACTAACTGCTGCCTATAACCTATATCTACTCGCTTTACCCTATATCTACTAACTACTGCCTATAAACTATACCTACTCCCTTTACCCTATATCTACTAACTGCTGCCTATAACCTATATCTACTCAATTTACCCTATATCTACTAACTGCTGCCTATAACCTACAACTACTCCATACACCATATATCTACTCACTACACTCTATATATACTGCCTTTACCCTATACCCTATATCTGCTCCATATACCCTATATCTGCTCCATATACCCTTTACACTATAAATATTAACTACTCCTTATACCCTATAGCTACTCCCTTAAGCATATATTTTTTAAAATATATATATTTTTTTAATTGAACCTTTATTTTACCAGGAAAGCTAGTTGAGAACAAGTTCTCATTTACAACTGCGACCTGGCCAAGATAAAGCAAAGCAGTGCGACAGAAACGACAACACAGAGTTACACATTTAGAATAAACAAACATACAGTCAATAACATAATAGAAAAAAAAGAAAGTCTATATACAGTGTGTGCAAATGGCATGAGGAGGTAAGGCAATACATAGGCCATAGTAGCAAAGTAATTACAATTTAGCAGATTAAAGGTCTTACTCACATCGGCTGCGGAGAGCGTGCTCACACAGTTGTCCGGAACAGCTCATGCATGTTTCAGTGTTATTTGCCTCGAAGCGAGCATAGAAGTAGTTTAGCTCGTCTGGATGCTTGTGTCACTAGGCAGCTGTCTACTGTGCTTCCCTTTGTAGTCTGTAATAGTTTGCAAGCCCTGCCACATCCGACGAGCGTCGGAGCTCTATTACAGTACAGTGAAAGGCCTCTATTACAGTACAGTGAAAGGCCTCTATTACAGTACAGTGAAAGGCCTCTATTACAGTACAGTGAAAGGCCTCTATTACAGTACAGTGAAAGGGCTCTATTACAGGACAGTGAAAGGCCTCTATTACAGTACAGTGAAAGGCCTCTATTACAGTACAGTGAAAGGCCTCTATTACAGTACAGTGAAAGGCCTCTATTACAGTACAGTGAAAGGCCTCTGTTACAGTACAGTGAAAGGCCTCTATTACAGTACAGTGAAAGGCCTCTATTACAGTACAGTGAAAGGGCTCTATTACAGTACAGTGAAATGCCTCTATTACAGTTCAGTGAAAGGCCTCTATTACAGGACAGTGAAAGGCCTCTATTACAGTACAGTGAAAGGCCTCTATTACAGTACAGTGAAAGGCCTCTATTACAGTACAGTGAAAGGCCTCTATTACAGTACAGTGAAAGGCCTCTATTACAGTACAGTGAAAGGCCTCTATTACAGTACAGTGAAAGGGCTCTATTACAGTACAGTGAAAGGCCTCTATTACAGTACAGTGAAAGGCCTCTATTACAGTACAGTGAAAGGCCTCTATTAGAGTTCAGTGAAAGGCCTCTATTAGAGTTCAGTGAAAGGCCTCTATTAGAGTTCAGTGAAAGGCCTCTATTACAGTCAATCAAGGACTTCCTCGACGCCCAGCCCGAAAGTCTGACTAATTTTCTACCACAAAACGCTAATACGATTATTTCAAATGAGTGTGTCATAGGCTTAATAAGTGTAGCAATTGGCCTGTCACATAAGGCCTGACAGAGGTGGTAAATGCTACGATTACAGAAGCAAAGCCCCAACCAGGCCTCAGCCATTGTTTCTTTACACGTCGTAATCTGCCCAAATAGATACGACAGAGACAACTACATTAGAAAAGTAGAACAAATGAATACGACAGAGGCAACTTTATTGTGGTATTATGATAATAATAAGCTTACAAAGATGATATGTCCCAGGAGATGTTCTCTTTCATTACAGTGTTATACCCCAAAAACCTACAGGCTCTTTAACCTCTCTAACTGAGGACTGGCTCTTTAACTCCTCTAACTGAGGACTGGCTCTTTAACCTCTCTAACTGAGGACTGGCTCTTTAACCTCTCTAACTGAGGACTGGCTCTTTAACTCCTCTAACTGAGGACTGGCTCTTTAACTCCTCTAACTGAGGACTGGCTCTTTAACCTCTCTAACTGAGGACTGGCTCTTTAACCTCTCTAACTGAGGACTGGCTCTTTAACCTCTCTAACTGAGGACTGGCTCTTTAACTCCTCTAACTGAGGACTGGCTCTTTAACCTCTCTAACTGAGGACTGGCTCTTTAACCTCTCTAACTGAGGACTGGCTCTTTAACTCCTCTAACTGAGGACTGGCTCTTTAACTCCTCTAACTGAGGACTGGCTCTTTAACTCCTCTAACTGAGGACTGGCTCTTTAACCTCTCTAACTGAGGACTGGTTCTTTAACTCCTCTAACTGAGAACTGGCTCTTTAACTCCTCTAACTGAGGACTGGTTCTTTAACCTCTCTAACTGAGGACTGGCTCTTTAACCTCTCTAACTGAGGACTGGCTCTTTAACCTCTCTAACTGAGGACTGGCTCTTTAACTCCTCTAACTGAGGACTGGCTCTTTAACCTCTCTAACTGAGGACTGGCTCTTTAACCTCTCTAACTGAGGACTGGCTCTTTAACCTCTCTAACTGAGGACTGGCTCTTTAACTCCTCTAACTGAGGACTGGCTCTTTAACCTCTCTAACTGAGGACTGGCTCTTTAACCTCTCTAACTGAGGACTGGCTCTTTAACTCCTCTAACTGAGGACTGGCTCTTTAACCTCTCTAACTGAGGACTGGCTCTTTAACCTCTCTAACTGAGGACTGGCTCTTTAACCTCTCTAACTGAGGACTGGTTCTTTAACTCCTCTAACTGAGGACTGGCTCTTTAACTCCTCTAACTGAGGATTGGCTCTTTAACCTCTCTAACTGAGGACTGGCTCTTTAACTCCTCTAACTGAGGACTGGTTCTTTAACTCCTCTAACCGAGGACTGGCTCTTTAACCTCTCTAACTGAGGACTGGTTCTTCCTACCACTGCTGGAGTCAACCTAAATACACTGGTCATTGAAAACCAACTGGTTAAAAGGATGCAGTAAGAACACCTCATATCTACTGTGATGATAAACAACACCAGTAGATAATAGTGGAGTAGGCTGAGAGCTACTGTAGTGCCTGAAGGGTGTTTTGGCCTGTTGTCTGGCTGGCCTGAAGGAAGCCTGTCAGACCACTAGATGGGGACAGATCCTTTTGAAGGGGTATTGGAGACATGGTGGAGAGGCTATAAGGACACTCCTGTACTGTAAACCGACTAACCAAAATGTAAAACTGACCCTGAACTTAATCTTAACCAAACCATTAAACCTAATCCTAACCGTAACCTAGTTTTATATGATTTTGCAGGTCAGGATTGTCCATATAGCCTTTTCCGGTTGAGACGAGATGGGGAAATGGAATGAAACAGAACAGTATATAAACAGCTCTGAGGTACAGCACAGACAGTAGGAGTGTTCCAGTGTTACAGTGAAGCGTTGTGAAACAGGTGTCTACCCTGAGACATTGTTGATTCAAAGGCCCTCACTAAACACAGAGAGGATACATCTAATATACATATTATATTTATGTATTTTACTTGAAAGAAGACTATATAATGAGGTGCTATTTGTTTTAGATTACTTCTCCTTCTAATGCTATGAGGTAGAAAGACCAAAAGCCTGATCCCAATCCCAGCTCATAAGGAAACTTTATTCAGCAAAGAGTTGATAAACATATTGACATTGGCATTTTTCATCCAGAAACTGAGGTTATAGATTATTTAATCAGACAAACTCTGAGAAGTATTTCCAGCTCTAGTGATAAATTACCAAACGGATCCTTTCCCCGAATAGAGAACATGGAGACCAGACAGAGATAGGGCCTTGTGTCGGACACCCCTATTATATTGCCAGAAACAAAGAACACAGGACTTATAGAAACACATTCTATCAATAACATTCTAGAACAGAGTAGAACATTCTAGAATTCTGCAAGGATCTGACAGCCTCTTCTGGCTGGGTGATATGATAGAACAGACAGAGTAGTGTCACCATGCAGTACATCTCTAATGGAAAGTCATGTTATGAATATATATTATTTTATTGATCAGAAGGATCATTATAACATATTAGCTCTTAGTCAGTGTATATTATCAGCTCCTCGTGTTGTTCCTCATCAATAAATAGTATAGAACAACACATGAGATAACAGAGGCCCACTGATTAACACATGTTACCTCATACCCTGTCAGCCCCCTGACTCCAAACTAACACATGTTAGCTCATACCCTGTCAGCCCCCTGACTCCAAACTAACACATGTTAGCTCATACCCTGTCAGCCCCCTGACTCCAAACTAACACATGTTAGCTCATACCCTGTCAACCCCCTGACTCCAAACTAACACATGTTAGCTCATACCCTGTCAGCCCCCTGACCCCAAACTAACACATGTTAGCTCATACCCTGTCAGCCCCCTGACTCCAGACTAACACATGTTAGCTCATACCCTGTCAGCCCCCTGACTCCAAACTAACACATGTTAGCTCATACCCTGTCAGCCCCCTGACTCCAGACTAACACATGTTAGCTCATACCCTGTCAGCCTCCTGACTCCAAACTAACACATGTTAGCTCATACCCTGTCAGCCCCCTGACTCCAGACTAACACATGTTAGCTCATACCCTGTCAGCCTCCTGACTCCAAACTAACACATGTTAGCTCATACCCTGTCAGCCTCCTGACTCCAAACTAACACATGTTAGCTCATACCCTGTCAGCCTCCTGACTCCAAACTAACACATGTTAGCTCATACCCTGTCAGCCCCCTGACTCCAAACTAACACATGTTATCTCATACCCTGTCAGCCCCCTGACTCCAGACTAACACATGTTAGCTCATACCCTGTCAGCCCCCTGACTCCAAACTAACACATGTTAGCTCATACCCTGTCAGCCCCCTGACTCCAGACTAACACATGTTAGCTCATACCCTGTCAGCCTCCTGACTCCAAACTAACACATGTTAGCTCATACCCTGTCAGCCCCCTGACTCCAGACTAACACATGTTAGCTCATACCCTGTCAGCCTCCTGACTCCAAACTAACACATGTTAGCTCATACCCTGTCAGCCTCCTGACTCCAAACTAACACATGTTAGCTCATACCCTGTCAGCCTCCTGACTCCAAACTAACACATGTTAGCTCATACCCTGTCAGCCCCCTGACTCCAGACTAACACATGTTAGCTCATACCCTGTCAGCCTCCTGACTCCAAACTAACACATGTTAGCTCATACCCTGTCAGCCCCCTGACTCCAGACTAACACATGTTAGCTCATACCCTGTCAGCCCCCTGACTCCAAACTAACACATGTTAGCTCATACCCTGTCAGCCCCCTGACTCCAAACTAACACATGTTAGCTCATACCCTGTCAGCCCCCTGACTCCAGACTAACACATGTTAGCTCATACCCTGTCAGCCCCCTGACTCCAAACTAACACATGTTAGCTCATACCCTGTCAGCCCCCTGACTCCAGACTAACACATAGTTAAAGTGGTGTTGTTCTCATAGGAACTGTGTAAAATAGATGTTACATCTACTCCTGCCACGCCCTCTATGGCTCATCCTGTGTCTCCTTATACCTGTCGCCACTCCCCCAGTGCTCTCTACCTCTCCCTCTCTGTGTGTGTGTGTGTGTGATTGTGTGGGCGGAGACATGTGTGCTGGAGTCAGAGCAGATCCCCACCAGCTGCAACCTGTTCCATAATCAAGACCTCTACAAATACTCAGTCCTGCCACTTCCACACTGGCAGATCGTCAACTCTGCTCATTCTGCCTGCTCTGACTCTGGTCCCTGTCTCCAGTCCCACGTCTCCTCATCCTGCTACTCTGCCCTGGATTCTCCACTCTACGGCTCCCTTGGATTCCTCTCCGGACCTGCTTCCCCTGTCCCAACCCCTCTCGCTCCAGCCTCAGCCTCCGCACCTGGTTTCCTGCAACCCATCCGAGCTTCCCCTGGCCTGCTCTCCATCTTCCCCCTGTGTTTCTTCCCCTGGCCTGCACTCCATCTTCCCCCTGTGTTTCTTCCCCTGGCCTGCTCTCCATCTTCCCCCTGTGTTTCTTCCCCTGGCCTGCTCTCCATCTTCCCCCTGTGTTTTAATAAATACCATGGTTACTACATCCCAGTCTCCTCGTCTGACTCTGCTCTTGGGTTTCCCTGTTCCACTCCGCTTAACTTCTTGCCACTATAGGGGGTGCTGTTTCGCATTAGCATAATTTGCTCTACAGATTAAACTGCCTAGTACTCAATTCTTGCTCGTACAATATGCATATTATTGTTATTATTGGATAGAAAAAACTCTCTAGTTTCTATAGCCGTTTGAATTATGTCTCTGAGTGAAACAGAACTCATTCTACAGCACTTTTCCTCCCAGTGAGTGAGATTTCAGAAATCTTGGCCTCTGGTTCCAGGTCAGTTTTAAAGTCCCTGTAAATCCTATGAGGATACAAACACTGCCCACGCCTTCCTCTAGATGTCAGTAAGTGGTGACAATTTGAATGGAGTCGATTGCGCAATCAGGGCCTGTATAAAAGGCCAAAGACCGGATGTACCGTTCTTTTGCTCCCTGCGCCTGACGCACGATGGACGTCGGACCTGCTCTCTTTCCAAGCTGTTGTTTAGCCAGTAATATATCGCAATTTATAGCAATTTATATCCGTTTAGTGCGATTTTGAGGCATTTCTATGTGATGCACTTTGAAGCGCCGGGCACGTTTCGGGGTCCCGGTCGAACGTTAGTGGGCATTTCGACGGACAAGAGGACATCTTTCGACCAAAAGAAGATTAGACCCAAGAAAGGATACATTGCCCAAGATTCTGATGGAAGATCACCTCATAGTAAGAAATATTTAAGATGATAAATCGTTGTTCTGTCGAAAAATGTTAAACGCATATTCCGCCATTTTGTTTGGTATAGCTTCGCTTGGCGAACCCTGTATTGCACAGTAAGGATAATTTTAGAAATGTAATTCAGCGATTGCATTAAGAACTAATTTGTCTTTCGATAGCTGTCCAACTTATATTTTTTTAGTCAAGTTTATGAATAGTTATCCATGAGACAAGATCACTGTGAAAGATGGCGCCCGACATTTTCAGGCTAGTTTTGCTAGTATTGTCATTGTATAACCACGTTTTTTTGTGGCTAAATATGCACATTTTCGAACAAACTCTATATGTATGTTGTAATATGATGTTACAGGAGTGTCATCGGAAGAATTCTGAGAAGGTTAGTGAAAAAATTAATATATTTTGGCGATGATAACGATATCGCTCTCTTTGGCTTGAATCAATGCTCGGGTAACGTTTGCATATGTGGTATGCTAATATAACGATTTATTGTGTTTTCGCTGTAAAACACTTAAATCTGAAATATTGTCTGAATTCACAAGATCTGTGTCTTTCCATTGCTGTGAGCTGTGTATTTTTAAGAAATGTTTTATGATTAGTAATTAGGTAATACACGTTGCTCTCTGTATTTATTCTAGTCGAGTTGTGATGGTGGGTGCAATTGTAAACTATGATTTATACCTGAAATATGCACATTTTTCTAACAAAACCTATCCTATACAATAAATATGTTATCAGACTGTCATCTGATGAGGTTTTTTCTTGGTTAGTGGCTATCAATATCTTTATTTGGCCGAATTGGTGATAGCACCTGATGGAGTAAGAAACTGATGGAGTTAGAAAAGTGGTGTCTTTTGCTAACGGGGTTAGCTAATAGATTTACATATTTTGTCTTCCCTGTAAAACATTTTAAAAATCTGAAATGGTGGCTTTATTCACAAGATCTGTATCTTTCATTTGGTGTCTTGGACTTGTGATTTAATGATATTTAGATGCTACTATTTAATTGTGACACTATGCTAGCGATGCTAATCAGTGTGGGGGGGGTGGGGGGTGATCCCGGATCCGGGGTTGAGGTTCGGTAAAAGTTAACAACAGATGTGTACTGCTGTCAAAAGCTGTTTAATACTGTGAAAAAGGCTTAAGAAAGCTTTAAATATTTATCTTCATAGAGATATTTCAGGCGAATTACGCTGTTTAGCAAGCATGAAGCATTTGTGTCAGGAAATTGAGTGTAGCTGCAGAGTGAATCAGTACAACATTGGTGTCATGATGGTTAACTTCTTGTCAATATGGGGGCGCTGTTTCCACTTTGTAAAAAATCGTGCCCAAATTAAACTGCCTCGTACTCTATTCTAGATCGTACAATATGCATATTATTATTACTATTGGATAGAAAACACTCTCAAGTTTCTAAAACTGTTTGAATTATATCTGTGAGTAAAACAGAACTCATTTTGCAGCAAACTTCCAGACAGGAAGTGAAAAATCTGAAAACGATGCTCTGTTCCAGGGCCTGCCTATTCAATTGCCTTATATTTATGGATTTGCATGCACTGCATACGCCTTCCACTAGATGTCAACAGGCAGTGGAAGGTGGAATGGGGTGTCTAGCTTGATCTGAGGTCGAACAAGAGCTCTTGGAATGACGTGACCAGAATTTCCTTTCTCTACCTAGGAGGACATCAACATTGGCTTCTGAAAAGCTTTCGGTATACACGGCGGATATCTCCGGCTCTGATTTTATTTGATAGATGTGATAAAAACATCATAAAGTAGTTTTTTTCAACCGAGTTGTATCAGTTTATTCAACGTTTATTGCGACTTTTGGAATTTTCCTTTCTTTGCGTCAGGAGAAGATGGGCATGTTCGTGCCACATGGCTAGCTAAGGTTGCTAATTCGACAGGAGAAAAGGACATTCTAAAACCAAACAACAATTTATTCTGGACCTAGGACTCCTTGTACAAGATTCTGATGGAAGCTCAGCAAAAGTAAGAACAATTTATGATGTTATTTCTTATTTCTGTGGAAAATGTTGAGTCCTATTTTCCTCCCTTTTTGCGGGCGCTGTCTCGCTATAACGTAAGCTGTTTGTTATGGTAAAGTTATTTGTAAAAATCTAGTGTATCTTTCATTTGCTGTCCAACATGTATTTTTTAGTAAAGTTTATGATGAGTTCTTTGGTCAGATTAGGTGAGTGTCCAAACTAGCTCCGGACAATTTGGTGAATCGATGCTACATATTCACAATGTATAACTACGGTTTGCAGCTCAACATATGCACATTTTCGAACAAAACATAAGTGTATTGTATAACCTGATGTTATAAGACTGTCATCTGATGAAGTTGGTCAAGGTTAGTGATTCATTTTATATCTTTTGCTGGTTTTTGCGATCGCTACCTTTTGCTGCTGATAAATGCATTTGTGTGTTTGGCTATTGTGGTAAGCTAATATAATGCTATATTGTGTTTTCGCTGTAAAACACTTAAAAAATATTGGCTGGATTCACAAGACGTTTATCTTTCATTTGCTGTACACCATGTATTTTTCATAAATGTTTTATGATGAGTATTTAGGTATTTCACGTTGCTCTCTGTAATTATTCTGGCTGCTTTGGTGATATTTTTGATGGATAGCTGCAATGTAAAACTATGATTTAGACCTCAAATATGCACATTTTCGAAAAAAACAGATTTATTGTATAACATGTTATACGACTGTCATCTGATGAAGTTGTTTCTTGGTTAGTGACTAATTATATCTCTTTGGTCGGTTTTGTGATAGCTACCTATGCGGTAGAAAAATGGTGAAAATATGCGGTTGAGTCTTTTGCTATTGTGGTTAGCTAATAGAAATACATATTGTGTTTTCGCTGTAAAACATTTTAAAAATCGGAAATGATGGCTGGATTCACAAGATGTTTATCTTTCATTTGCTGTATTGGACTTGTGATTTCATGAAAATTATATTATATGATATCCCTGTCGCGTTAGGCGAGGCTATGCTAGTCAGCTTTTTTGATGAGGATGCTCCCGGATCCGGGATGGGTAGCAATGAAATTAATAATTGTAATGAGTATGATGTGAGACAGAGTGCTGGTTCGAAGCGCAGGGCGCAGCAGTAAAGGACCACAGGAAGAGGCAGGTAGCTGGGTCCAGGGACAAGCAGAAGGTCATACACATGGAATCCAAAAGATAACAGTACAGGCAGGGAAAAGGCTAATAACGTAGTCCGGGCGATCAGGCAAGACGTTGATGACAGGAAATCTGATAGGCAAAAGTTCAGGCAGGAAATAGACAAAAAATATGTTGTTAGTAAAGATTAGTAAAGAAGGCCAAAAACTATGATACACAGGAGGACTAAAACAGAAATAAACAGAATAGAATGTGTATCAAAACAAACAATACCTTAAAATGACGGGAAACTGAACTAAATAGACAATAGGTAATGACATACAGGTGTGTGAACAGCTGTGTGAACAGGTGATTGGGATCTGGAGAGTGAGCTGCGTTCAGGGGATGTGTGAGTTGGAAGCAGAAGTTACAATAAAATATTAATAGTATTGGTGTCATAATGATTAATAATGTATTTATTTACTGCAGATGTAGAGTGATTCAGTATAATATTGGGGATATTTTTTTGCTGAGTATTACATTTCACCCGGAATAAATATTAATAATAGACACTGATTGAAATATATTAAACAAACGACTTTAAAAAAACATCACCACCTCCTAATATACTGATAGACTCATCACCACTCTATAATATACTGATAGACTCATCACCACTCTATAATATACTGATAGACTCATCAACACCCTCTACTATACTGATAGACTCATCACCACCCTCTACTATACTGATAGACTCATCACCACCCCCTAATATACTGATAGACTCATCACCACCCTGTAATATACTGATAGACTCATCACCACCCTCCTCTAATATACTGATAGACTCATCACCACCCCCTAATATACTGATAGACTCATCACCACCCCCTAATATACTGATAGACTCATCACCACCCTCTACTATACTGATAGACTCATCACTACCCTCTAATATACTGATAGACTCATCACCACCCTGTAATATACTGATAGACTCATCACCACCCTCTAATATACTGATAGACTCATCACTACCCTGAAATATACTGATAGACTCATCACCACCCTCTAATATACTGATAGACTCATCACCACCCCCTAATATACTGATAGACTCATCACCACCCTCTACTATACTGATAGACTCATCACCACCCTCTAATATACTGATAGACTCATCACCACCCTGTAATATACTGATAGACTCATCACCACCCTCTAATATACTGATAGACTCATCACTACCCTGAAATATACTGATAGACTCATCACTACCCTGAAATATACTAATAGACTCATCACTACCCTCTACTATACTGATAGACTCATCACTACCCTGAAATATACTGATAGACTCATCACTACCCTGAAATATACTGATAGACTCATCACTACCCTGAAATATACTAATAGACTCATCACCACCCTCTAATATACTGATAGACTCATCACCACCCTCTAATATACTGATAGACTCATCACCACCCTCTACTATACTGATAGACTCATCACCACCCCCTAATATACTGATAGACTCATCACCGCCCCCTAATATACTGATAGACTCATCACCACCCCCTAATATACTGATAGACTCATCACCACCCTCTACTATACTGATAGACTTATCACCACCCTCTATTATACTGATAGACTCATCACCACCCTCTAATATACTGATACTCATCACCACCCTCTAATATACTGATATACTCATCACCGCCCTCTACTATACTGATAGACTCATCATCACCCCCTAATATACTGATAGACTCATCACCACCCTCTAATATACTGATAGACTCATCACCACCCCCTAATATACTGATAGACTCATCACCACCCTATAATATACTGATAGACTCATCACCACCCTCTAATATACTGATAGACTCATCACCACCCTGTAATATACTGATAGACTCATCACCACCCTATAATATACTGATAGACTCATCACCACCCCCTAATATACTGATAGACTCATCACCACCCTCCTCTACTATACTGATAGACTCATCACCACCCCATGAAATACTGATAGACTCATCACCACCCTCTACTATACTGATAGACTCATCACCACCCTTTAATATACTGATAGACTCATCACCACCCTCTAATATACTGATAGACTCATCACCACCCCTAATATACTGATAGACTCATCACCACCCTCTAATATACTGATAGACTCATCACCACCCCCTAATATACTGATAGACTCATCACTACCCTCCTCTAATATACTGATAGACTTATCACCACCCTATAATATACTGATAGACTCATCACCACCCTCTACTATACTGATAGACTCATCACCACCCTTTAATATACTGATAGACTCATCACCACCCTCTAATATACTGATAGACTCATCACCACCCTTTAATATACTGATAGACTCATCACCACCCACTACTGTACTGATAGACTCATCACCACCCTGTAATATACTGATAGACTCATCACCACCCTGTAATATACTGATAGACTCATCACCACCCTCCTCTAATATACTGATAGACTCATCACCACCCCCTAATATACTGATAGACTCATCACCACCCCCTAATATACTGATAGACTCAACACCACCCCCTAATATACTGATAGACTCATCACCACCCTCTAATATACTGATAGACTCATCACCACCCTATACTATACTGATAGACTCATCACCACCCTTTAATATACTGATAGACTCATCACCACCCTCTAATATACTGATAGACTCATCACCACCCTCTACTATACTGATAGACTCATCACCACCCTGTAATATACTGATAGACTCATCACCACCCCCTATTATACTGATAGACTCATCACCACCCTCTAATATATTGATAGACTCATCACCACCCTCTACTATACTGATAGACTCATCACCACCCTGTAATATACTGATAGACTCATCACCACCCTCCTCTAATATACTGATAGACTCATCACCACCCCTAATATACTGATAGACTCATCACCACCCTATAATATACTGATAGACTCATCACCACCCCCTAATATACTGATAGACTCATCACCACCCCTAATATACTGATAGACTCATCACCACCCTATAATATACTGATAGACTCATCACCACCCCCTAATATACTGATAGACTCATCACCACCCTCTACTATACTGATAGACTCATCACCACCCTCTAATATACTGATAGACTCATCACCACCCTCTAATATACTGATAGACTCATCACCACCCTCCTCTAATATACTGATAGACTCATCACCACCCTCCTCTAATATACTGATAGACTCATCACCACCCCTAATATACTGATAGACTCATCACCACCCCCTAATATACTGATAGACTCATCACCACCCTCTAATATACTGATAGACTCATCACCACCCTGTAATATACTGAGAGACTCATCACCACCCTGTAATATACTGATAGACTCATCACCACCCCCTAATATACTGATAGACTCATTACCACCCCCTAATATACTGATAGACTCATCACCACCCTCTACTATATTGATAGACTCATCACCACCCTCTACTATATTGATAGACTCATCACCACCCTCTACTATATTGATAGACTCATCACCACCCTCTAATATACTGATAGACTCATCACCACCCCCTATTATACTGATAGACTCATCACCACCCTCTACTATACTGATAGACTCATCACCACCCTCTACTATACTGATAGACTCATCACCACCCTCTACTATACTGATAGACTCATCACCACCCTCCTCTAATATACTGATAGACTCATCACCACCCTCCTCTAATATACTGATAGACTCATCACCACCCTCTACTATACTGATAGACTCATCACCACCCTCTAATATATTGATAGACTCATCACCACCCTCTACTATACTGATAGACTCATCACCACCCTGTAATATACTGATAGACTCATCACCACCCTCCTCTAATATACTGATAGACTCATCACCACCCTATAATATACTGATAGACTCATCACCACCCCCTAATATACTGATAGACTCATCACCACCCCTAATATACTGATAGACTCATCACCACCCCCTAATATACTGATAGACTCATCACCACCCTCTACTATACTGATAGACTCATCACCACCCTATAATATACTGATAGACTCATCACCACCCCCTAATATACTGATAGACTCATCACCACCCCTAATATACTGATAGACTCATCACCACCCCCTAATATACTGATAGACTCATCACCACCCTCTACTATACTGATAGACTCATCACCACCCCCTAATATACTGATAGACTCATCACCACCCTCTACTATACTGATAGACTCATCACCACCCTCTACTATACTGATAGACTCATCACCACCCTATACTATACTGATAGACTCATCACCACCCTTTAATATACTGATAGACTCATCACCACCCTCTAATATATTGATAGACTCATCACCACCCTCTACTATACTGATAGACTCATCACCACCCTGTAATATACTGATAGACTCATCACCACCCTCCTCTAATATACTGATAGACTCATCACCACCCTATAATATACTGATAGACTCATCACCACCCCCTAATATACTGATAGACTCATCACCACCCCCTAATATACTGATAGACTCATCACCACCCCCTAATATACTGATAGACTCATCACCACCCTCTACTATACTGATAGACTCATCACCACCCTCTAATATACTGATAGACTCATCACCACCCTCCTCTAATATACTGATAGACTCATCACCACCCTCTAATATACTGATAGACTCATCACCACCCCCTAATATACTGATAGACTCATCACCACCCCCTAATATACTGATAGACTCATCACCACCCTCTACTATACTGATAGACTCATCACCACCCTCTAATATACTGATAGACTCATCACCACCCCGTAATATACTTATAGACTCATCACCACCCACTACTATACTGATAGACTCATCACCACCCTCTACTATACTGATAGACTCATCACCACCCTGTAATATACTGATAGACTCATCACCACCCTCCTCTAATATACTGATAGACTCATCACCACCCTATAATATACTGATAGACTCATCACCACCCCCTAATATACTGATAGACTCATCACCACCCCCTAATATACTGATAGACTCATCACCACCCCCTAATATACTGATAGACTCATCACCACCCTCTACTATACTGATAGACTCATCACCACCCTCTAATATACTGATAGACTCATCACCACCCTCCTCTAATATACTGATAGACTCATCACCACCCTCTAATATACTGATAGACTCATCACCACCCCCTAATATACTGATAGACTCATCACCACCCCCTAATATACTGATAGACTCATCACCACCCTCTACTATACTGATAGACTCATCACCACCCTCTAATATACTGATAGACTCATCACCACCCCGTAATATACTTATAGACTCATCACCACCCACTACTATACTGATAGACTCATCACCACCCTCTAATATACTGATAGACGCATCACCACCCTCTAAAATACTGAAAGACTCATCACTATCCCCTAATATACTGATAGGCTCATCACCACCCCTAATATACTGATAGACTCATCACCACCCTCTAATATACTGATAGCCTCTTTACCACCCCCTAATATACTGATAGACTCATCACTACCCTCCTCTAATATACTGATAGACTTATCACCACCCTATAATATACTGATAGACTCATCACCACCCTCTACTATACTGATAGACTCATCACCACCCTTTAATATACTGATAGACTCATCACCACCCACTACTGTACTGATAGACTCATCACCACCCTGTAATATACTGATAGACTCATCACCACCCTGTAATATACTGATAGACTCATCACCACCCTGTAATATACTGATAGACTCATCACCACCCTCTACTATACTGATAGACTCATCACCACCCTGTAATATACTGATAGACTCATCACCACCCTGTAATATACTGATAGACTCATCACCACCCTCTACTATACTGATAGACTCATCACCACCCTCTACTATACTGATAGACTCATCACCACCCTCTAATATACTGATAGACTCATCACCACCCACTACTGTACTGATAGACTCATCACCACCCTGTAATATACTGATAGACTCATCACCACCCTGTAATATACTGATAGACTCATCACCACCCTGTAATATACTGATAGACTCATCACCACCCTCTACTATACTGATAGACTCATCACCACCCTGTAATATACTGATAGACTCATCACCACCCTGTAATATACTGATAGACTCATCACCACCCTCTACTATACTGATAGACTCATCACCACCCTCTACTATACTGATAGACTCATCACCACCCTCTAATATACTGATAGACTCATCACCACCCTCTACTATACTGATAGACTCATCACCACCCTGTAATATACTGATAGACTCATCACCACCTTGTAATATACTGATAGACTCATCACCACCCTCCTCTAATATACTGATAGACTCATCACCACCCCCTAATATACTGATAGACTCATCACCACCCCCTAATATACTGATAGACTCAACACCACCCCCTAATATACTGATAGACTCATCACCACCCCCTAATATACTGATAGACTCAACACCACCCCCTAATATACTGATAGACTCATCACCACCCTCTACTATACTGATAGACTCATCACCACCCTGTAATATACTGATAGACTCATCACCACCCTCCTCTAATATACTGATAGACTCATCACCACCCTATAATATACTGATAGACTCATCACCACCCTGTAATATACTGATAGACTCATCACCACCCCCTAATATACTGATAGACTCATCACCACCCCCTAATATACTGATAGACTCATCACCACCCTCTACTATACTGATAGACTCATCACCACCCTTTTAATATACTGATAGACTCATCACCACCCACTACTGTACTGATAGACTCATCACCACCCTGTAATATACTGATAGACTCATCACCACCCTGTAATATACTGATAGACTCATCACCACCCCCTAATATACTGATAGACTCATCACCACCCCCTAATATACTGATAGACTCATCACCACCCTCTACTATACTGATAGACTCATCACCACCCTCTAATATACTGATAGACTCATCACCACCCTCTAATATACTGATAGACTCATCACCACCCTCTACTATACTGATAGACTCATCACCACCCTCTGATAGACTCATCACCACCCACTACTGTACTGATAGACTCATCACCACCCTGTAATATACTGATAGACTCATCACCACCCTGTAATATACTGATAGACTCATCACCACCCTGTAATATACTGATAGACTCATCACCACCCTCTACTATACTGATAGACTCATCACCACCCTGTAATATACTGATAGACTCATCACCACCCTGTAATATACTGATAGACTCATCACCACCCTCTACTATACTGATAGACTCATCACCACCCTCTACTATACTGATAGACTCATCACCACCCTCTAATATACTGATAGACTCATCACCACCCTCTACTATACTGATAGACTCATCACCACCCTGTAATATACTGATAGACTCATCACCACCCTGTAATATACTGATAGACTCATCACCACCCTCCTCTAATATACTGATAGACTCATCACCACCCCCTAATATACTGATAGACTCATCACCACCCCCTAATATACTGATAGACTCAACACCACCCCCTAATATACTGATAGACTCATCACCACCCCCTAATATACTGATAGACTCAACACCACCCCCTAATATACTGATAGACTCATCACCACCCTCTACTATACTGATAGACTCATCACCACCCTGTAATATACTGATAGACTCATCACCACCCTCCTCTAATATACTGATAGACTCATCACCACCCTATAATATACTGATAGACTCATCACCACCCTGTAATATACTGATAGACTCATCACCACCCCCTAATATACTGATAGACTCATCACCACCCCCTAATATACTGATAGACTCATCACCACCCTCTACTATACTGATAGACTCATCACCACCCTCTAATATACTGATAGACTCATCACCACCCTCTAATATACTGATAGACTCATCACCACCCTCTAATATATTGATAGACTCATCACCACCCTCTACTATATTGATAGACTCATCACCACCCTCTACTATATTGATAGACTCATCACCACCCTCTAATATACTGATAGACTCATCACCACCCCCTATTATACTGATAGACTCATCACCACCCTCTACTATACTGATAGACTCATCACCACCCTCTACTATACTGATAGACTCATCACCACCCTCTACTATACTGATAGACGCATCACCACCCTCCTCTAATATACTGATAGACTCATCACCACCCTCCTCTAATATACTGATAGACTCATCACCACCCTCTACTATACTGATAGATTCATCACCACCCTCTAATATATTGATAGACTCATCACCACCCTCTACTATACTGATAGACTCATCACCACCCTGTAATATACTGATAGACTCATCACCACCCTCCTCTAATATACTGATAGACTCATCACCACCCTATAATATACTGATAGACTCATCACCACCCCCTAATATACTGATAGACTCATCACCACCCTGTAATATACTGATAGACTCATCACCACCCTCTACTATACTGATAGACTCATCACCACCCTCTACTATACTGATAGACTCATCACCACCCTCTAATATACTGATAGACTCATCACCACCCTCTACTATACTGATAGACTCATCACCACCCTGTAATATACTGATAGACTCATCACCACCTTGTAATATACTGATAGACTCATCACCACCCTCCTCTAATATACTGATAGACTCATCACCACCCCCTAATATACTGATAGACTCATCACCACCCCCTAATATACTGATAGACTCAACACCACCCCCTAATATACTGATAGACTCATCACCACCCCCTAATATACTGATAGACTCAACACCACCCCCTAATATACTGATAGACTCATCACCACCCTCTACTATACTGATAGACTCATCACCACCCTGTAATATACTGATAGACTCATCACCACCCTCCTCTAATATACTGATAGACTCATCACCACCCTATAATATACTGATAGACTCATCACCACCCTGTAATATACTGATAGACTCATCACCACCCCCTAATATACTGATAGACTCATCACCACCCCCTAATATACTGATAGACTCATCACCACCCTCTACTATACTGATAGACTCATCACCACCCTCTAATATACTGATAGACTCATCACCACCCTCTAATATACTGATAGACTCATCACCACCCTCTAATATATTGATAGACTCATCACCACCCTCTACTATATTGATAGACTCATCACCACCCTCTACTATATTGATAGACTCATCACCACCCTCTAATATACTGATAGACTCATCACCACCCCCTATTATACTGATAGACTCATCACCACCCTCTACTATACTGATAGACTCATCACCACCCTCTACTATACTGATAGACTCATCACCACCCTCTACTATACTGATAGACTCATCACCACCCTCTAATATACTGATAGACTCATCACCACCCTCCTCTAATATACTGATAGACTCATCACCACCCTCTACTATACTGATAGATTCATCACCACCCTCTAATATATTGATAGACTCATCACCACCCTCTACTATACTGATAGACTCATCACCACCCTGTAATATACTGATAGACTCATCACCACCCTCCTCTAATATACTGATAGACTCATCACCACCCTATAATATACTGATAGACTCATCACCACCCCCTAATATACTGATAGACTCATCACCACCCCTAATATACTGATAGACTCATCACCACCCCCTAATATACTGATAGACTCATCACCACCCTCTACTATACTGATAGACTCATCACCACACTCTAATATACTGATAGACTCATCACCACCCCCTAATATACTGATAGACTCATCACCACCCCCTAATATACTGATAGACTCATCACCACCCTGTAATATACTGATAGACTCATCACCACCCTCTAATATACTGATAGACTCATCACCACCCTGTAATATACTGATAGACTCATCACCACCCTGTAATATACTGATAGACTCATCACCACCCTGTAATATACTGATAGACTCATCACCACCCTCTACTATACTGATAGACTCATCACCACCCTCTAATATACTGATAGACTCATCACCACCCTCTAATATACTGATAGACGCATCACCACCCTCTAAAATACTGAAAGACTCATCACTATCCCCTAATATACTGATAGGCTCATCACCACCCCTAATATACTGATAGACTCATCACCACCCTCTAATATACTGATAGCCTCATCACCACCCCCTAATATACTGATAGACTCATCACTACCCTCCTCTAATATACTGATAGACTTATCACCACCCTATAATATACTGATAGACTCATCACCACCCTCTACTATACTGATAGACTCATCACCACCCTTTAATATACTGATAGACTCATCACCACCTTCTAATATACTGATAGACTCATCACCACCCTTTAATATACTGATAGACTCATCACCACCCACTACTGTACTGATAGACTCATCACCACCCTGTAATATACTGATAGACTCATCACCACCCTCTAATATACTGAGAGACTCATCACCACCCTCCTCTAATATACTGATAGACTCATCACCACCCCCTAATATACTGATAGACTCATCACCACCCCCTAATATACTGATAGACTCAACACCACCCCCTAATATACTGATAGACTCATCACCGCCCTCTAATATACTGATAGACTCATCACCACCCTATACTATACTGATAGACTCATCACCACACTTTAATATACTGATAGACTCATCACCACCCTCTAATATATTGATAGACTCATCACCACCCTCTACTATACTGATAGACTCATCACCACCCTGTAATATACTGATAGACTCATCACCACCCCCTAATATACTGATAGACTCATCACCACCCTCTACTATACTGATAGACTCATCACCACCCTCTAATATACTGATAGACTCATCACCACCCTGTAATATACTGATAGACTCATCACCACCCTCTAATATACTGATAGACTCATCACCACCCTGTAATATACTGAGAGACTCATCACCACCCTGTAATATACTGATAGACTCATCACCACCCCCTAATATACTGATAGACTCATCACCACCCCCAATATACTGATAGACTCATCACCACCCTCTACTATACTGATAGACTCATCACCACCCTCTAATATACTGATAGACTCATCACCACCCTGTAATATACTGATAGACTCATCACCACCCCCTAATATACTGATAGACTCATCACCACCCTCTAATATACTGATAGACTCATCACCACCCACTACTATACTGATAGACTCATCACCACCCTGTAATATACTGAGACTCATCACCACCCTGTAATATACTGATAGACTCATCACCACCCACTACTGTACTGATAGACTCATCACCACCCTGTAATATATTGATAGACTCATCACCACCCTCTACTATACTGATAGACTCATCACCACCCTCTACTATACTGATAGACTCATCACCACCCACTACTGTACTGATAGACTCATCACCACCCTCTAATATATTGATAGACTCATCACCACCCTCTACTATACTGATAGACTCATCACCACCCTCTACTATACTGATAGACTCATCACCACCCTCCTCTAATAAACTGATAGACTCATCACCGCCCTCCTCTAATATACTGATAGACTCATCACCACCCTGTAATATACTGATAGACTCATCACCACCCTATAATATACTGATAGACTCATCACCACCCTCTAATATACTGATAGACTCATCACCACCCTCTAATATACTGATAGACTCATCACCACCCCCTAATATACTGATAGACTCATCACCACCCTATACTATACTGATAGACTCATCACCACCCTCTAATATACTGATAGACTCATCACCACCCTCTAATATACTGATAGACTCATCACCACCCTCTAATATACTGATAGACTCATCACCACCCTCTAATATACTGATAGACTCATCACCACCCTCTAATATACTGATAGACTCATCACCACCCTCTAATATACTGATAGACTCATCACTATCCCCTAATATACTGATAGACTCATCACCACCCTTTAATATACTGATAGACTCATCACCACCCTCTACTATACTTATAGACTCATCACCACCCTCTAATATACTGATAGACTCATCACCACCCCCTAATATACTGATAGACTCATCACCACCCTATACTATACTGATAGACTCATCACCACCCTCTAATATACTGATAGACTCATCACCACCCTATAATATGCTGACAGACTCATCACCACCCTCCTCTACTATACTGATAGACTCATCACCACCCTCTAATATACTGATAGACTCATCACCACCCTCTAATATACTGATAGACTCATCACCACCCTCTAATATACTGATAGACTCATCACCACCCTCTAATATACTGATAGACTCATCACCACCCTCTAATATACTGATAGACTCATCACTATCCCCTAATATACTGATAGACTCATCACCACCCCTAATATACTGATAGACTCATCACCACCCTCTAATATACTGATAGACTCATCACCACCCTCTAATATACTGATAGACTCATCACTATCCCCTAATATACTGATAGACTCATCACCACCCTTTAATATACTGATAGACTCATCACCACCCTCTTCTATACTGATAGACTCATCACCACCCCCTAATATACTGATAGACTCTTCACCACCCTGTAATATACTGATAGACTCATCACCACCCCCTAATATACTGATAGACTCATCACCACCCTCTAATATACTGATCGACTCATCACCACCCTATAATATACTGATAGACTCATCACCACCCTCTAATATACTGATCGACTCATCACCACCCTCTAATATACTGATCGCCTCATCACCACCCTCCTCTAATATATTGATAGACTCATCACCACCCTGTAATATACTGATAGACTCATCACCACCCCCTAATATACTGATAGACTCATCACCACCCTGTAATATACTGATAGACTCATCACCACCCTCTAATATACTGATCGCCTCATCACCACCCTCTAATATACTGATAGACTCATCACCACCCTGTAATATACTGATAGACTCATCACCACCCTCTAATATACTGATAGACTCATCACCACCCTCTAATATACTGATAGATATACCCTAGCCTTTATTGCCATGAAATAGCATGCAACAAAATACTATATGTCTCATTATTTTCTAAAACGGTCATTCATTACTTTACAGTTATAATATATCATATAATATATATATATATATATCGTATTAGGCCTGTGTTGCTTTCAGGATTGAAAAAAACAACAATAGATAGCAGGTATTGAACCCAAATAATCACTAGTCAGATGAGCCTCGACTCTAGTATACGTATGTTATGTGATCATCTTAATATCGCATATAACAGTAATAGAAAACACAAAAGACTGCCTATTTAACAGCCCTCGAATAAGTCCTCGTAGTTACACATTTACCTCAACGTGCCCTTCGTTTGCACGAGCGGCTAGATCGTGTTGATTGATGAATTTCGACAATGAATGTAATAGGAAAATAGGTTTCTCGACCAGAGTTGACTGAATTAATGTTCAGGATTATTGATAATAGTAATTGAAATAGTAATCGAGTATAATTTCATAACATGAGCATGAATCATAGTAGTAATTCACAGTTAATCTGTTAAAATTGCTGTTTCAGTCCTTCCTCTTGCATTAGCAGTGTGGAAAGGGACAGACAAAAGTGTGCCCGTGAGTTCTTCTGTGGGGGTGAAGGGATGTGGGGTAGTTGTGCATGCAGGGAAAAAACTGATCTTCTGAAAGGTCATTTGTGGTCTTGATCTGCCATCTATTGGAATGATTTAGTAACTGCAGTTCAATCGTTTAAAAAAAACAAAAAATCTGATCATACTATCAGAAAATGTCTATACCTAAGTTCACTGAATAAAGTGTATTTCCTTACTGATATAGTAATTACACAGACATGCTTAATATAAAAGATTTGCTAGTTCATTTAATCAACTACAATCATAAAATAAAACATTTACAGCATTAATAATTAAGCTGATGGTCTATACGCTTATACAAAAAAACAACATACATTTAGGTAATTATTTAAAAAACACTTATTTTACATAGATAACATTATTTCAGCTCTCCACATTAATCAGGATAATCTCTTCCTTCTAAACATGTAAGGCTGGGCAGTGTCTCTCGTTGTCATCGATCGCTAGCCCCAAAATACTTTTTGCCCTTGGAATGATGAACTCCCACCATTGTTTTCCTATGGAGGGGCATGCTGGTATATTTCGCCAAATATCTCTCAATGTGTATATTTAGATTTTTTTCAAATAGGACACCATATTAAATCAGGAAAATCTCTTCTTTCTCATTATGTAAGGCTGGGCAGTGTATCACGCTGTCATCGATCGCGAGACCAAAAATAGTTCTGAGTTGCAATTCGTTTCCTACTTAATCCTTATGCAGACATAAGCGCAGTTGACACCATCGAGGTACGTTTACTGTCTACTTTCTACACAAGTTTTATTTTCTTCAGTTTTGTCTTAAGAACGAATAGTAATGGTATTATGAAAATGGATACATTTTTTTGTGGCATTTATGCTAAATGGAATTCTAAGCATCAGTCCAGTCAGAAGAGGCTCTGCTAGTGTTAGATTCAATTCATTAGCTATGGACTCGCGCTAGTGCTCCAGCTAAGCCAACGTACTAATGCTGTTTTTCACCCTTGAGTGAATTTGGACTCGTTCTATTGTCCAGCCTATAATCACCACACTGTAATATAATAATATATAGATGTATCACCACCCTCTAAAATACAAATAGACTCATCATCCTCCTCTACTATACTAATAGACTCATCACCACCCTCTAATATACTGATAGACTCATCACCACCACCCTCTAATATACTGATAGACTCATCACCACCCTCTACTATACTGATAGACTCATCACCACCCTCTACTATACTGATAGACTCATCACCACCCTGTAATATACTGAGTGACTCATCACCACCCCTAATATACTGATAGACTCATCACCATCCTCTACTATACTGATAGACTCATCACCACCCTGTAATATACTGATAGACTCATCACCACCCTCTAATATACTGATAGACTCATCACCACCCTCTAATATACTGATAGACTCATCACCACCCCTAATATACTGATAGACTCATCACCATCCTCTACTATACTGATAGACTCATCACCACCCTGTAATATACTGATAGACTCATCACCACCCTCTAATATACTGATAGACTCATCACCACCCTGTAATATACTGATAGACTCATCACCACCCCTAATATACTGATAGACTCATCACCACCCTGTAATATACTGATAGACTCATCACCACCCCCTAATATACTGATAGACTCATCACCACCCTCTAATATACTGATAGACTCATCACCACTCTATAATATACTGATAGACTCATCACCACCCTCTAATATACTGATAGACTCATCACCACTCTATAATATACTGATAGACTCATCACCACCCTCTAATATACTGATAGACTCATCACCACCCTGTAATATACTGATAGACTCATCACCACCCTCCTCTAATATACTGATAGACTCATCACCACCCTCTAATATACTGATAGACTCATCACCACTCTATAATATACTGATAGACTCATCACCATCCCCTAATATACTAATAGACTCATCACCACCCTCTAATATACTGATAGACTCATCACCACCCCCTAATATACTGATTTTGATGACATCACATAACATGTAGAAATACACAGTATCTATTACATAACAGACCAGACCATATGGAAATACATTGTATCTATACCATGCCTGTCACGTTCCTGACCTGTTTTCTGTTGTTTTGTATGTGTTTAGTTGGTCAGGACGTGAGCTGGGTGGGAATTCTATGTTGTGTGTCTAGTTTGTCTGTTTCTATGTCCAGCCTAATATGGTTCTCAATCAGAGGCAGATGGTAATCGTTGTCCCTGATTGAGAATCATATATAGGAGGCTTGTTTTGTGTTGGGATTTTGTGGGTGTTTGTTTCCTGTCTCTGTGATTGTCTGCACCAGATAGGTCTGTGTCGGTTTTTGCACATTTGTTATTTTGTATTGTTGTTTGTAGTGTTTTACTTGTTCTTTATTAAACATGTTTAACACTAGCCGCGCTGCACTTTGGTCCTCTCCTTCACCCCTGGAAAAAAACCGTTACAGAAACACCCACCAAACCCGGACCAAGCAGCGTGGCAACGGGCAGCAGCAACAGCAGCAGCGGTACAAGGAGGAATGGACATGGGAGGAGATTCTGGACGGAGAAGGACCCTGGGCAGAGCCAGAGGAGTGTCGCCGTCCCAAAGCGGAGCTGGAGGCATCAAAAGCGGAGAGGCGGCATTATGAGGCGCTTGCAAGGCAGAGTGGCTGGAAACCCGAGAGGCTCACCCAAAAATTTATTGGGGGGGGGGCTAAAGGGGAGTGTGGCGAAGCCGGGTTGGATACCTGAGCCAACTCCCCGGGCTTACCGTGGAGTGAGAGGGCGTCGTACTGGTCAGACACCGTGTTATGCGGTAAAGCGCACGGTGTCCCCAGTACGCGTGCTTAGCCCAGTGCGGGCTATTCCACCTTGCCGCACTGGGAGGGCTAGGTTGGGCATCGAGCCGGATGTCATGAAGCCGGCCCAACGTATCTGGCCTCCAGTACGTCTCCTCGGGCCGGCGTACATGGCACCAGCCTTACAGGTGGTGTCTCCGGTTCGCCTGCATAGCCCAGTGCGGGTTATTCCACCTCGCCGCACTGGCAGGGCTACGGGGATCATTCAACCTGGTAAGGTTGGAGAGGCTCGGTGCTCAAGAGCGCGTGTCCTCCTTCACGGTCCGGTATATCCGGCGCCACCTTCCCGCCCCAGCCCAGTACCACCAGTGCCTACACCACGCACCAGGCTTCCAGTGCATCTCCAGAGCCCTGTTCCTCCTCCCCGCACTCGCCCTGAGGTGCGTGCCCTCAGCCCGGTACCTCCAGTTCCGGCACCACGCATCAGGCCTATAGTGCGTCTCAGCCGGCCAGAGTCTGCCGTCTGCCCAGCGGTGCCTGAACTGCCCGTCTGCCCAGCGGCGCCTGAACTGCCCGTCTGCCCAACGCCGTCTGAACTGTCCGTCTGCCCAACGCCGTCTGAACTGTCCGTCTGCCCAACGCCGTCTGAACCGTCCGTCTGCCCAGCGCCATCTGAGCCATCCGTCTCCCCAGCGCCATCTGAGCCATCCGTCTCCCCAGCGCCATCTGAGCCATCCGTCTCCCCAGCGCCATCTGAGCCATCCGTCTCCCCAGCGCCGTCTGAGCCATCCGTCTGTCCCGAGCCGTTAGAGCCGCCCGTCTGTCCCGAGCCGTCAGAGCCGTTCGTCAGTCAGGAGCCGCTAGAGCCATTCGTCAGTCAGGATCTGCCAGGGCCGCCAACCAGACAGGATCTGCCAGAGCCGCCAACCACACAGGATCTGCCAGAGCCGCCAACCAGACAGGATCTGCCAGAGCCGCCAACCAGACAGGATCTGCCGGAGCCGTCAGTCAGCCATGAGCGTCCAGAGCCGTCAGCCAGTCATGAGCTGCCCTACAGTCATGAGCTGCCCTACAGTCATGAGCTGCCCTACAGTCATGAGCTGCCCTACAGTCATGAGCTGCCCTACAGTCATGAGCTGCCTTACAGTCATGAGCTGCCCTACAGTCATGAGCTGCCCTACGGTCATGAGCTGCCCTACGGTCATGAGCTGCCCTACAGTCATGAGCTGCCCTACAGTCATGAGCTGCCCTACAGTCATGAGCTGCCCTTCAGTCCGGAGCTGCCACTCAGTCCGGAGCTGCCACTCAGTCCGGAGCTGCCACTCAGTCCGGAGCTGCCACTCAGTCCGGAGCTGCCACTCAGTCCGGAGCTGCCATTAGTCCGGAGTTGCCATTAGTCCGGAGTTGCCCCTCTGTCCTGAGCTACCTCTCTGTCCTGAGCTACCTCTCTGTCCTGAGCTACCTCTCTGTCCTGAGCTACCTCTCTGTCCTGAGCTACCTCTCTGTCCTGAGCTACCTCCTAAATCATGTGGGGGCCTTGGGGAGGATTCTTAGGCCAAGGTCGTGGGCGAGGGTCGCCACTCAAAGGACGCTAAGGAGGGGGACAAAGACAGTGGTGGAGTGGTGTCCTCGTCCTGCGCCGGAGCCGCCACCGCGGACAGATGCCCACCCAGACCCTCCCCTTGAGTTTTAGGGGTGCGCCCGGAGTTCGCACCTTGAGGGGGGGGTTCTGTCACGTTCCTGACCTGTTTTCTGTTGTTTTGTATGTGTTTAGTTGGTCAGGACGTGAGCTGGGTGGGAATTCTATGTTGTGTGTCTAGTTTGTCTGTTTCTATGTCCAGCCTAATATGGTTCTCAATCAGAGGCAGATGGTAATCGTTGTCCCTGATTGAGAATCATATATAGGAGGCTTGTTTTGTGTTGGGATTTTGTGGGTGTTTGTTTCCTGTCTCTGTGATTGTCTGCACCAGATAGGTCTGTGTCGGTTTTTGCACATTTGTTATTTTGTATTGTTGTTTGTAGTGTTTTACTTGTTCTTTATTAAACATGTTTAACACTAGCCGCGCTGCACTTTGGTCCTCTCCTTCACCCCTGGAAGAAAACCGTTACAATGCCAGACCACAGCATATATAAATATATATTATCTATACCATGAAAGTAGATATAAAAATATATAGTATCTACAACATGACAGACCATTTATAAATATATAGTATCTATAACATGACAGACCATTTATAAATATATAGTATCTACAACATGACAGACCATTTATAAATATATAGTATCTATAACATGACAGACCATTTATAAATATATAGTATCTACAACATGACAGACCATTTATAAATATATAGTATCTATAATATGACAGACCATTTATAAATATATAGTATCTACAACATGACAGACCATATATAAATATATAGTATCTACAGCATGACAGACCATTTATAAATATATAGTATCTACAACATGACAGACCATTTATAAATATATAGTATCTATAATATGACAGACCATTTATAAATATATAGTATCTACAACATGACAGACCATTTATAAATATATAGTATCTACAACATGACAGACCATTTATAAATATATAGTATCTACAACATGACAGACCATTTATAAATATATAGTATCTACAACATGACAGACCATTTATAAATATATAGTATCTACAACATGACAGACCATTTATAAATATATAGTATCTATAACATGACAGACAATTTATAAATATATAGTATCTACAACATGACAGACCATTTATAAATATATAGTATCTACAACATGACAGACCATTTATAAATATATAGTATCTACAACATGACAGACCATTTATAAATATATAGTATCTACAACATGACAGACCATTTATAAATATATAGTATCTACAACATGACAGACCATTTATAAATATATAGTATCTACAACATGACAGATCATTTATAAATATATAGTATCTACAACATGACAGACCATTTATAAATATATAGTATCTACAACATGACAGACCATTTATAAATATATAGTATCTACAACATGACAGACCATTTATAAATATATAGTATCTACAACATGACAGACCATTTATAAATATATAGTATCTATAATATGACAGACCATTTATAAATATATAGTATCTATAACATGACACACTACATTATAAATAAATACATAGTATCTATAACATGACACACTACATTATAAATAATTACATAGTATCTATAACATGACATACTACATTATAAATAAATACATAGTGTCTATGACATGAAATACTACATTATAAATACATACATAGTATCTATAACATGACATACTACATTATAAATACATACATAGTATCTATAACATGACACATTACATTATAAATAATTACATAGTATCTATAACATGACATACTACATTATAAATACATACATAGTATCTATAACATGACACATTACATTATAAATAATTACATAGTATCTATAACATGACATACTACATTATAAATAATTACATAGTATCTATAACATGACATACTACATTATAAATAATTACATAGTATCTATAACATGACACATTACATTATAAATAATTACATAGTATCTATAACATGACATACTACATTATAAATAATTACATAGTATCAATAACATGAGAGAAAACAGCATATAGAAAAACAGAGCATTGATAACATGACAGATTACAGCATTAGAAAAACAGAGCATTGATAACATGACAGATTACAGCATTAGAAATACAGAGCATTTATAACATGACAGATTACAGCATTAGAAAAACAGAGCATTGATAACATGACAGATTACAGCATTAGAAATACATAGTATAAGTAACAGGAAAGACCACAGCATAAAGAAATATATAGTATCTCTAACATGACAGACCAGATATAAATATATAGTATCTATAACATGACAGACCAGATATAAATATATAGTATCTCTAACATGACAGACCAGATATAAATATATAGTATCTATAACATGACAGACCAGATATAAATATATAGTATCTCTAACATGACAGACCAGATATAAATATATAGTATCTATAACATGACAGACCAGATATAAATATATAGTATCTATAACATGACAGACCAGATATAAATATATAGTATCTCTAACATGACAGACCAGATATAAATATATAGTATCTATAACATGACAGACCAGATATAAATATATAGTATCTCTAACATGACAGACCAGATATAAATATATAGTATCTCTAACATGACAGACCAGATATAAATATATAGTATCTATAACATGACAGACCAGATATAAATATATAGTATCTATAACATGACAGACCAGATATAAATATATTGTATCTATAAGATGAAAGACCACAGGAAATAGAAATGCATAGTTTCTATAACATAACAGATCATACAGAAATGCATAGTATCTATAACATGACAGACCAGATATAAATATATAGTATCTATAACATGACAGACCAGATATAAATATATTGTATCTAAGATGAAAGACCACAGGAAATAGAAATGCATAGTTTCTATAACATAACAGATCATATAGAAATGCATAGTATCTATAACATGACAGATCATGTAGAAATGCATAGTATCTATAACATGACAGATCATATAGAAATGCATAGTATCTATAACATGACAGATCATATAGAAATGCATAGTATCTATAAAATGACAGATCATATAGAAATGCATAGTATCTATAAAATGACAGATCATATAGAAATGCATAGTATCTATAACATGACAGATCATATAGAAATGCATAGTATCTATAACATGACAGATCATATAGAAATGCATTGTATCTATAACATGACAGATCATATAGAAATGCATTGTATCTATAACATGACAGATCATATAGAAATGCATAGTATCTATAACATGACAGATCATATAGAAATGCATTGTATCTATAACATGACAGATCATATAGAAATGCATTGTATCTATAACATGACAGATCATATAGAAATGCATTGTATCTATAACATGACAGGTCAGATTTAAATATATAGAATCTATAACATAACAGACCACATCAAATATAAATACACAGTATCTATACCATGACAGACCGCAGCATATAGAAATACAATATATCTATAACATGTCATACCATGGCATATATATATACATATTATCTATAACATGACAGACCACAGCATATAGAAATACATATTATCTATACCATGACAGACCACAGCATATATAAATATATATTATCTATACCATGACAGACCACAGCATATAGAACTACATAGTATCTATACCATGACAGACCACAGCATATAGAACTACATAGTATCTATACCATGACAGACCACAGCATATAGAACTACATAGTATCTATACCATGACAGACCACAGCATATAGAACTACATAGTATCTATACCATGACAGACCACAGCATATAGAACTACATATTATCTATACCATGACAGACCACAGCATATAGAACTACATATTATCTATACCATGACAGACCACAGCATATAGAACTACATATTATCTATACCATGACAGACCACAGCATATAGAACTACATATTATCTATACCATGACAGACCACAGCATATAGAACTACATATTATCTATACCATGACAGACCACAGCATATAGAACTACATATTATCTATACCATGACAGACCACAGCATATGGAACTACATATTATCTATACCATGACAGACCACAGCATATAGAACTACATATTATCTATACCATGACAGACCACCGCATATAGAACTACATATTATCTATACCATGACAGACCACAGCATATAGAACTACATATTATCTATACCATGACAGACCACAGCATATAGAACTACATATTATCTATACCATGACAGACCACAGCATATAGAACTACATATTATCTATACCATGACAGACCACAGCATATAGAACTACATATTATCTATACCATGACAGACCACAGCATATAGAACTACATATTATCTATACCATGACAGACCACAGCATATAGAACTACATATTATCTATACCATGACAGACCACAGCATATAGAACTACATATTATCTATACCATGACAGACCACAGCATATGGAACTACATATTATCTATACCATGACAGACCACAGCATATAGAACTACATATTATCTATACCATGACAGACCACCGCATATAGAACTACATATTATCTATACCATGACAGACCACAGCATATAGAACTACATATTATCTATACCATGACAGACCACAGCATATAGAACTACATATTATCTATACCATGACAGACCACAGCATATAGAACTACATATTATCTATACCATGACAGACCACAGCATATAGAACTATATATTATCTATACCATGACAGACCACAGCATATAGAACTACATATGATCTATACCATGACAGACCACAGCATATAGAACTACATATTATCTATACCATGACAGACCACAGCATATAGAACTACATATTATCTATACCATGACAGACCACAGCATATAGAACTACATATTATCTATACCATGACAGACCACAGCATATAGAACTACATATTATCTATACCATGACAGACCACAGCATATAGAACTACATATTATCTATACCATGACAGACCACAGCATATAGAACTACATAGAATATATTAAGGCTCCTTTTTTCTCAATTTCCGCCTGAATGACTTGCCCAAAGTAAACTTCCTGTTGCTCAGGTCCTGAAGCCAGGATATGCATATCATTGGTACCATTGGAAAGAAGACACTTTGCAGTTTGTGAAAATGTTAAAATAATGTTGGTGAATATAACACAATAGATATGGTAGGAGAAAATCCAAGAAAAAACAATTGGATATTTTCTTTTGAGAGACCATGCTCTTACAATGGAAAGTATAAGGGTATAAGGGCCTACTGGAAATTAGCTCCCTGGATGCAATTCCAATGGCTCCCACAGGGTGTCAGCAGTGTATGTTCATGGTTACAGGCTTGTAACTTCAAAAACGAAGAAGAAATATACGTTTTAGTACAGGGACACAGTATTGGAAATTCGTGTTTGCGCGTGCCATGAAGACAGAACGTACCTGCTAAAATCGTTTTCCTATTGAACATACTTCTTTCCCTAAATACTATTATAGTTTGATAACATTTTAGGGTGTCTGAGGAGTAAATTGAAACGTATTTTGACTTGTTTGGATTCCTTTCTCTGCACGTTTAACGAGTGGATTACTCAAATCGATGGCTCCAACTAAAGTGACTTTTTGGGACATAAAGAAAGATTTTATCTAACAAAATGACACTACATGTTATAGCTGGGACCCTTTGGATGTCAAATCAGAGGAAGATTTTCAAAAAGTAAGTGAATATTTAATCGCTATTTGTGAATTTATGAAACCTGTGCAGGTGGAAAAATATTTTGATGTGGGGCACCGTCCTCAAACAATCGCATGGCATGCTTTCGCTGTAATGGCGACAGTGCAGTTAGATTAACAAGAACTTAAGCTTTCAACCAATATAAGACACTTATATGTACCTAAATGTTTAATATTCATAATTTTTATGATCGTTTATTTGAATTGCGCGCCCTCGGGATGCCTAGACTTAAAAAGATAACATGACAGACCATATATAAATGCATATTATCGATTACATGACAGATCACAAAGAAATACATATTATCTATGACATGACAGATCATAAAGAAATACATATTATCTATACCATGACAGACCACAGCATATAGAAATACATATTATCTATACCATGACAGACCACAGCAGACTGAAATACTGGCCAACATATAATTTGATGGATTTAAAATGTCTGTATTAATGTATGTTGATAATATTAATGCACATATGTTAAATGGTTTGATCTGGTTTGGTCTGGTCTGGTCTCACACAGTATATTTAAATGGTTTGGTCTGGTCTGGTCTCACACAGAATTTATTGAAATGGTTTGGTCTGGTCTCACACAGAACAAATGGAAATGGTTTGATCTGGTCTGGTCTGGTCTCACACAGAACTTATTGATCTGGTCTGGTCTGGTCTCACACAGAACTTATTGAAATGGTTTGGTCTGGTCTCACACAGAACTTATTGAAATGGTTTGGTCTGGTCTGGTCTGGTCTCACACAGAACTTATTGAAATGGTTTGGTCTGGTCTCACACAGAACAAATTGAAATGGTTTGGTCTGGTCTGGTCTGGTCTCACACACAATGTATTCAAATGGTCTGGTCTGGGTTCTCACAGAACATATTGAAATGGTCTGGCTGGTCTGGGTTCTCACATAACATATTGAAATGGTTTGGTCTGGTCTGGTCTGGTCTGTTCTGGTCTAGGCTCACACAGAACATATTGAAATGGTTTGGTCTGACCTGGTCTGGTCTGGTCTGGGTTCTCACAGAACATATTGAAATGGTTTGATCTGGTCTGGTGTGTTCTGGTCTAGGCTCAAACAGAACATATTGAAATGGTTTGATCTGGTCTGTTCTGGTCGGTTCTGGTCTAGGCTCACACAGAACATATTGAAATGGTTTGATCTGGTCTGTTCTGGTCGGTTCTGGTCTAGGCTCACACAGAACATATTGAAATGGTTTGATCTGGTCTGTTCTGGTCGGTTCTGGTCTAGGCTCACACAGAACATATTGAAATGGTTTGATCTGGTCTGTTCTGGTCGGTTCTGGTCTAGGCTCACACAGAACATATTGAAATGGTCTGGCTGGTCTGGGTTCTCACATAACATATTGAAATGGTTTGGTCTGGTCTGGTCTGGTCTGTTCTGGTCTAGGCTCACACATAACGTATTAAAATGGTTTGATCTGGTCTGGGTTCTCACAGAATGCATTGAAATGGTTTGATCTGGTCTGTTCTGGTATGTTCTTGACTAGGCTCACACAGAACATATTGAAATGGTTTGATCTGGTCTGTTCTGGTCGGTTCTGGTCTAGGCTCACACAGAACATATTGAAATGGTTTGATCTGGTTTGATCTGGTCTGATCTGGTCTGTTCTGGTCTGTTCTAGGTTCACACAGAATGTATTGAAATGGTTTGATCTGGTCTGATCTGGTCTGATGATCTGTTCTGGTCTGGTCTGGTCTGGTCTGTTCTGGTCTAGGCTCACACAGAACGTATTGAAAAAGTAACCAGTAGGACACCACATCACAATAGGGAGGAGCCAGAGGATCACGGAGGAGCCAGGAGGATCAAGGAGGAGCCAGGAGGATCAAGGAGGAGCCAGGAGGATCAGGGAGGAGACAGGAGGATCAAGGAGGAGCCAGGAGGATCAAGGAGGAGCCAGGAGGATCACGGAGGAACCAGGAGGATCAAGGAGGAGCCAGGAGGATCAGGGAGGAGCCAGGAGGATCAATGAGGAGCCAGGAGGATCACGGAGGAGCCAGGAGGATTCAGGGAAGAGGGAGGAGGATCAGGGAGGAGACAGGAGGATCAAGGAGGAGCCGGGAGGATCAGGGAGGAGCCAGGAGGATCAGGGAGGAGCCAGGATGATCACGGAGGAGCCAGGAGGATCAGGGAGGAGCCAGGAGGATCAGGGAGGAGCCAGGAGGATCAAGGAGGAGCCAGGAGGATCACGGAGGAACCTGGAGGATCAAGGAGGAGCCAGGAGGATCAGGGAGGAGCCAGGAGGATCAATGAGGAGCCAGGAGGATCAATGAGGAGCCAGGAGGATCACGGAGGAGCCAGGAGGATTCAGGGAAGAGGGAGGGGGATCAGGGAGGAGACAGGAGGATCAAGGAGGAGCCGGGAGGATCAGGGAGGAGCCAGGAGGATCAGGGAGGAGCCAGGAGGATCAGGGAGGAGCCAGGAGGATCACGGAGGAGCCAGGATGATCACGGAGGAGCCAGGAGGATCAGGGAGGAGCCAGGAGGATCAGGGAGGAGACAGGAGGATCAGGGAGGAGCCAGGAGGGGGTATACAAAGTAACCAATAGGACACTGCATCACAATTAAAACAAAATGAAGCCTTGGATATTCCCTGGGTGTTTCCTTAGATAGAGGTAAGGAGTTTGGAAAAGAGTGTTAACCCAGGGAGGGAGGAAGGGAAGAAAACGAGAGAGAGAGGAAGACAAAGAGAAAGGGGGGATAGATAAGGTGGAGAGAAAGGTAGAGAGAGAGAGGCTGGGAGAGAGAGAAAGAGAGAGGGGGAGAGTGAGAGAGAGGGTGGGGGGAGAGGGGGGAGAGAGAGGAGAAGGGAGAGAGGGGGGAGAGAGGGGAGAAGGGAGAGAGGGGGGAGAGAGAGGAGAAGGGAGAGAGGGTGGGGAGAGATGCTTTTTCTTCCCTAATTGTCTCTCTCTTTGTGATTGATGGCTTTCTCATTGTGCCATTTGGGCCTTTGAACAATGTTCCTTGGGGTGGAAGTAATTCCATATGGAGTGAAGTAGCTCCCAGCTTCCATATCATACTATCAAAAACTGATCTGGCTGAAAGCAACTGTCTGGCATGGAGCAAAACAGGTGCAACTCTAGACTCAAGAATCACATGTAATTATTTCATCTTCAGTGTACCATCATGCATTGCGACTACGTGTACCGTAGGCTAAGCTAAAATACTATTGAGCGAAAGCAAATGCAGTATGAAGTATAGTCATGACTTTATGACTCGTGTCTCAAACTGCAAAACGTTAGTTTGATTTAAAATCTCAATTTAGTTTCTACTGCCAAGATTCCTTGACTCGACTTCCTTCACCTTCCACCAACGTCTGTATTTCTTGAATGATAAAGGTGATCCTCACACTCCAGGAGCTCAGATGCAATAATGTATTACCATTGTATCGACAGACAAGCTGTCTTCATCAGGGTATAATGAAAAACACTACAGGTCACTAGTTTATATAGTTTGAAAGGACACACAGGTGTCTGTAATCATCAGTGGTATAAATTATACTTATGTATTTTTTAAGTAAAAATACTTTAAAGTACTAGTAGTTTTTTGTGGTATCTGTACTTTACTTTAGTATTTATATTTTCCCCAACTTTTACTTTTACTTCACTACATTCATAAAGAAAATAATGTCCTTTTTACTCCATACATTTCCCCAAAAGGTACATTTTGACAGGAAAATGGTCCAATTCACACACTTATCAAGAGAACATCTCTGGTCATCCCTACTGCCTCTTATCTGGTGGACTCACTAAACACACATGCTTTGTTTGTAAATGATGTCTGAGTGTTGGAGTGTTCAAGAAAATGATGTCGTCTGGTTTGCTTAATATATGACATTTTAAATGGTTAACACTTGTAGGTTTACTTTTGATACTTAAGTACATTTTTAGCAATTCCATTTACTTTTGGTACTTAAAACTTCTCTAGGATAGGGGGCATCATTTTCACGTTTGGATGAAAAGAATACCCAAATTCAACTGCCAGCTACTCATCTCCAGAAGATAAGATATGCATATTATTAGTAGATTTGGATAGAAAACACTCTGATGTTTCTAAAACTGTTTGAATCATGTCTTTGAGTACAACTGCACTTATTTAGGAGGCGAAACCCCGAGGACTAACCATTCAGATACATTTTTTTGAGGTCACTCTCTTTTCAATGAGATTTCATTGGGAATCCAGGTTTCTAAATTACCTTCTTGCAGTTCCCACCGCTTCCACTGGATGTCAACAGTCTTTAGAAATTGGTTGAGGTTTTTCCTTTGTGTAATGAAGAAGTATGGCCATCCAGAACGAGGGTAACTTGAAGTGTACTGTTAGATAGAGGCGCATGACCAGAAAGCTAGCTACAGTTTGTTTTAATCCTGTATTGAACACAGATCATCCCGTCTTCAATTTTATCAATTATTTACGTTAAAAAATACCTAAAGTTGTATTACAAAAGTAGTTTGAAATGTTTTGGCAAAGTTTACAGGTAACGTTTGAGATATTTTGTAGTCACGTTGCACAAGTTGGAACCGGTGTTTTTCTGGATCAAACTCACCAGATAAATGGACATTTTGGATATATATCGATGGAATTAATCGAACAAAAGGACCATTTGTGATGTTTATGGGACATATTGGAGTGCCAACAACAGAAGCTCGTCAAAGGTAAGGCATGAATTATATTTTTATTCCTGCGTTTTGTGTCGAGACTGCAGTTTTGAAATATGCTTCTCTCTCTTTGTTTACTATGGTGCTATCCTCAGATAATAGCATCGTTTGCTTTCACCGAAAAGCCTATTTGAAAATCTGACATGTTGGCTGGATTCACAACAAGTGTAGTTTTAATTTGGTGTATTGCATGTGTGATTTCATGAAAGTTAAATTTTTATAGTAATTTATTTGAATTTGGCGCCCTGCCAGAGAAGTTAAGTAAAACCAAATACTTTTAGACTTTTACTCAAGTAACATTTTACTGGGTGACTTTCACTTTTACTTGAGTCATTTTCTATTAAGACATCTTTACTTTTAATCAAGTATGACAATTTAGTACTTTTTCCACCACTCGTAATCATGTCCGGTTGTTGATTAAAACCTCTCTGTAACGATCGTCGTAATCCTCCTCCTCGGACGAGGAGGAGAGGCGAGAAGGATCAGACCAATATGCGGAGTGATTAGTGTCCATGATTATTTAATGAATCGAAACTGAACACGAAACAAAAGAACACCATGAAACAATCGACAAACAGTCCCGTGTGGCACGAATGCAGACACGCGATACAACCACCCACAAAACACACGTGAAACCCCGGCTGCCTTAGTATGATTCTCAATCAGGGACAAACGATCTACAGCTGCCTCTGACTGAGAATCATACCAGGCCGAACACAAAAACCCCAACATAGAAAAACACACATAGACCAACCCACCCAACTCACGCCCTGACCAACTAAATAAATACAAGAAAAAAGGAAAACAGGTCAGGAACGTGACATAACCCCCCCCTTAAGGTGCGAACTCCGGGCGCACCCGCATAAACTCTAGGGGAGGGTCTGGGTGGGCGTCTGTCCACGGTGGCGGCTCTGGCGCTGGTCGTGGTCCCCAACCCACCATAGTCAAACCCCGCTTCCGTGGTCTCCTCCCAATGGCCACCCTCCATGTCAAACCCACTCTACCAAAAGGCAGCACCGGACTGAGGGGCAGCACCAGACTGAGGGGCAGCACCAGACTGAGGGACAGCACCAGACTGAGGGACAGCACCAGACTGAGGGGCGGATCCTGGCTGGCTGGCTCTGGCGGATCCTGGCTGGCTGGCTCTGGCGGATCCTGGCTGGCTGGCTCTGGCGGATCCTGGCTGGACGGCTCTGGCGGATCCTGGCTGGACGGCTCTGGCGGATCCTGGCTGGACGGCTCTGGCGGATCCTGGCTGGACGGCTCTGGCGGATCCTGGCTGGACGGCTCTGGCTGGTCCTGGCTGGACGGCTCTGGCTGGTCCTGGCTGGACGGCTCATAACAGACGGACAGCGCTGGGAAGGCAGGCAGCTCAAACAGCGCTGAGCAGGCAGGCAGTTCAGGCGCCGCTGGGCAGACGGCAGACTCTGGCCGGCTGAGACGCACTGTAGACCTGGTGCGGGGTATAGGCACTGGCTGCGCTGGAGAGGAGGAAAGCTCTGACAGCGCTGGACAGGTGGGAGCAGCTGGAGAGAGAACCCGGAGAGACAGCCTGGTGCGGGGGGCTGCCACCGGTGGACTGGTACTTGGAGGTGGCACCGGGTATACCGGACCGTGAAGGAGGACACGTGCTCTTGAGCACCGAGTCTGCCCAACCTTACCAGGTTGAATGGTGCCCGTAGCCCTGCCAGTGCGGCGAGGTGGAATAGCCCGCACTGGGCTATGCTGGCGAACCGGGAACACCATTCGTAAGGCTGGTGCCATGTATGCCGGCCCGAGGAGACGCACTGGAGGCCAGATGCGTTGGGCCGGCTTCATGACATCCGGCTCGATGCCCAACTTAGCCCTACCAGTGCGGCGAGGTGGAATAGCCCGCACTGGGCTAAGCACGCGTACTGGGGACACCGTGCGCTTTACCGCATAACACGGTGTCTGACCAGTACGACGCCCTCTCACTCCACGGTAAGCACGGGGAGTTGGCTCAGGTATCCTACCCGGCTTTGCCACACTCCTCGTGTGCCCTCCCCCAAGAAATTTTTGGGTCTGACTCTCGGGCTCCCAACCGCGTCGCCGCGCTGCCTCCTCATACCAGCGCCTCTCTGCCTTCGCTGCTTCCAGCTCCGCCTTGGGACGGCGATATTCCCCTGGCTGAGCCCAGGGTCCTTTGCCGTCCAGGATCTCCTCCCAAGTCCAGGAGTCCTGGGTTTTTTCCCACTGCTGTCGCTGCCCGTTTGCACTCCGCTTGATCCTAGATTGGTGGGTGGTTCTGTAACGATCGTCGTAATCCTCCTCCTCGGACGAGGAGGAGAGGCGAGAAGGATCAGACCAATATGCGGAGTGATTAGTGTCCATGATTATTTAATGAATCGAAACTGAACACGAAACAAAAGAACACCATGAAACAATCGACAAACAGTCCCGTGTGGCACGAATGCAGACACGCGATACAACCACCCACAAAACACACGTGAAACCCCGGCTGCCTTAGTATGATTCTCAATCAGGGACAAACGATCTACAGCTGCCTCTGACTGAGAATCATACCAGGCCGAACACAAAAACCCCAACATAGAAAAACGCACATAGACCAACCCACCCAACTCACGCCCTGACCAACTAAATAAATACAAGAAAAAAGGAAAACAGGTCAGGAACGTGACACTCTCTAGGTGGGACAGTACATCCAGTGAAAGTGCAGGGCGCCAAATTCAAACTACAGAATTGTAAATATTTAACATTCTTGAAAATACACAATATGTCAAAATAAAGCTTAACTTCTTGTTAATCCAGCCGCGGTGTCAGATTTCAAAAAGGCTTTACGGCGAAAAGCAAACCATGCGATTATCTGAGGACAGCACACCACCATACAAATGCATAACAGTCATTTTCAACCAGGCAGGTGGCGACACAAAAGTCAGAAATAGCGATATAATTCATGCCTTACCTTTGATGATCTTCTTCTGTTGGCACTCCAATATGTCCCAGAAACATCACAAATTGTCCTTTTGTTCGATAAACTCCTTTTTATTTCAATTTATTTGGCGCGTTTGATTCAGAAAAACATTGGTTGCAACTCGCCCAACATGACTACAAATGATCTAATAAGTTACCTGTAAACTTTGTCCAAACATTTCAAACAACTTTCCTAATCCATCCTTAGGTATCCTAAAACATAAATAATCGATAAAATTTAAGATGGAATATACTGTGTTCAATAGCGGATAAAATCAATGTGGAGCGAGCTACAGGTCGCACGCCCCAAACAAAAGAGTCCACTTGGCTTGACTCTCATTCTGAATAGCCGTACTTCTTCATTTCTCAAAGGAAAAACATCAACCAATTTCTAAAGACTGTTGACATCTAGTGGAAGCCATAGGACCTGCAACCAGGCGCCTCATGAATCTAATTCCCCATAGAAAACGAATTGAAAACACTGTCAACTCAACAAAGAAAAAATCCTGGATGGTTTGTCCTTGGGGTTTTGCCTGCCAAATAAGTTATGTTATACTCACAGACATTATTTTAACAGTTTTAGAAACTTTGGAGTGTTTTCTATCCAAATATAATCTAGAATGCATATCCTAGCTTCTGGGCCTGAGTAGCAGGCAGTTTACTTTGGGCACGCTTTTCATCCGGACGTCAAAATACCGCCCCCTATCCCAAAGAAGTGTTAATTTCATTGGTTGATTTACAGATATAAATAGAACACATAAAAAACATGAATGGATACGATCTACACAGATCTACAAACATTATTTACAATGGAAAACGAAAACATTAAAAATGAAATTATCACAAGAATGGCTTCAGATCAAACTCTACGTTGAGTCTTCAAGTTTCTATTTCTTTACCTCCATTTCCATCACATAAAAAAACACGTTCCTGAAGCCTTGCACTTGAGCCCCACCCCCCTCCCTTTCTAGCTCTGACTTTGCTGGTAACTACTTAACTTCCAAAGGGGACTTACTTATTGCCTGTGATACGTGGTTGTCTTACCTAGCAATCTTAAGATGAATGCACTGACTGTAAGTCACTCTGGATAAGAGTGAAATTATTATATATATTATATATATATTATATATTATATTATTATTATATTATTATTATTATATAATAAGTTAAATTATTAAAATGTAAATGTAATATCACTAATGATGTTTCCAATCAAGATGTGATTATTCCGCTGTTATGAAAATATGTTTTTTTACACAGGTCCTTTTTCATGTATTTTATGAATCAACATTCCAGCATACACATATCCCAGATTAACTCTCATTTCCTACTGATGACGTGACTGTTCCTACACTATTATAACCAAGCTGGAAAACACAAAGCCTACAGAATGTCTAAAAAACCAACAGAAGGACTGTTCCTCCCTGTAGAGACTTTCATGTTTTGGTCTCTTTGTTGTATTCAGACCTCCTTTCTCCCTTCTCAGGGTATTGTGACATGGACATTATTAAAGACCAAAGATTCTTATTAAATTATTTCTGGGTGAGATGGACAGGATGATTCAACTTCACTAGTAGAATGCTGCTGTCCCGTCCTCTCCGCTCGCTGTCGTCTGCTCACAGATGAAAAGACAACATGTTTTCATGCTCTTCCAGAACATTAAATATGAAAAGATATGACATCAATTCAGGCAGAAACCCAAGCAGAGAAATGAATGATGCCATTGTGGCTCTGAAACATCCATCATGCTCAATACCTTGGAAAAACAATGCAGTTTTTCTTGCATTTCAGAGGTGACAAACAACACTTGTGACTGGCTCTGTTCCTAGGCAGCTGAGTTCTCCTGACATGCTGGTTAGTTTCTCTTTCATCGCTTGATGAGAGACAAGTGAACGTTTAGAGAGAGAGGGAGAGAGAGAGAGGTAGAGAGTGGGGGAGAGAGAGGGAAAGAGGGAAAGAGGGAAAGAGAGACAGAGAGAGAGACAGAGACAGAGACAGAGACAGAGACAGAGACAGAGACAGAGACAGAGACAGACAGAGAGAGAGAGAGAGGAGATAGAGAGACAGAGACAGAGACAGAGACAGAGACAGAGACAGAGACAGAGACAGAGAGAGAGAGAGAGAGAGAGAGAGAGAGAGATGAGCTGGAGAGTACTAAGAGTTGCAACACAGATCACAATACATTCACAATAAACACTTCCCCACATTCACAATAAACACTTCCCCACATTCACAATAAACACTTCCCCACATTCACATTAAACACTTCCCCACATTCACATTAAACACTTCCCCACATTCACAATAAACACTTCCCCACATTCACAATAAACACTTCCCCACATTCACATTAAACACTTCCCCACATTCACATTAAACACTTCCCCACATTCACATTAAACACTTCCCCACATTCACATAAAACACTTCCCCACATTCACAATAAACACTTCCCCACATTCACACTAAACACTTCCCCACATTCACACTAAACACTTCCCCACATTCACAACAAACAGTTCCCTACATTCACATTAAACACTTCCCCACATTCACAATAAACACTTCGCCACATTCACATTAAACACTTCCCCACATTCACATTAAACACTTCCCCACATTCACATTAAACACTTCCCCACATTCACAATAAACACTTCCCCACATTCACAATAAACACTTCCCCACATTCACAATAAACACTTCCCCACATTCACATTAAACACTTCCCCACATTCACATTAAACACTTCCCCACATTCACAATAAACACTTCCCCACATTCACAATAAACACTTCCCCACATTCACATTAAGCACTTCCCCACATTCACATTAAACACTTCCCCACATTCACAATAAACACTTCCCCACATTCACATTAAGCACTTCCCCACATTCACATTAAACACTTCCCCACATTCACAATAAACACTTCCCCACATTCACATTAAACACTTCCCCACATTCACAATAAACACTTCCCCACATTCACAATAAACACTTCCCCACATTCACAATAAACACTTCCCCACATTCACAATAAACACTTCCCCACATTCACATTAAGCACTTCCCCACATTCACAATAAACACTTCCCCACATTCACAACAAACACTTACCCACATTCACAACAAACACTTCCCCACATTCACATTAAACACTTCCCCACATTCACATTAAACACTTCCCCACATTCACAACAAACACTTCCCCACATTCACAATAAACACTTCCCCACATTCACAACAAACACTTCCCCACATTCACATTAAACACTTCCCCACATTCACAACAAACACTTCCCCACATTCACAACAAACACTTCCCCACATTCACAATAAACACTTCCCCACATTCACAATAAACACTTCCCCACATTCACATTAAACACTTCCCCACATTCACATTAAACACTTCCCCACATTCACAACAAACACTTCCCCACATTCACAATAAACACTTCCCCACATTCACATTAAACACTTCCCCACATTCACATTAAACACTTCCCCACATTCACAACAAACACTTCCCCACATTCACAACAAACACTTCCCCACATTCACAACAAACACTTCCCCACATTCACAACAAACACTTCCCCACATTCACAACAAACACTTCCCCACATTCACAACAAACACTTCCCCACATTCACAACAAACACTTCCCCACATTCACATTAAACACTTCCCCACATTCACATTAAACACTTCCCCACATTCACAACAAACACTTCCCCACATTCACATTAAACACTTCAATAAAGATATTTAAGTGTTTAATGAAAGCTTGTGAAGTGTTTAAATCGATTTTCACGCTTTTTCCATCAAACAATAAATGTGTTAATAAACGAGGTCAGCTAAGAATAATCCGTCCATTGTCTTTTACTGTGCTGCTGAAAATATAGACGGACCTTGTTAAGTAAACACTGAGAAGGGGGATATCCCTTTAATATAGAGGGACCTTGTTAACTAAACACTGAGAAGGGGGATATCCCTTTAATATAGAGGGACCTTGTTAACTAAACACTGAGAAGGGGGATATCCCTTTAATATAGAGGGGCCTTGTTAACTAAACACTGAGAAATGGGATATCCCTTTAATATAGAGGGACCTTGCAAAGTAAAAACTGAAAATGGGGCAATCCCTTTAATGAGCTGGCAGAGAGGGGTGGAGGAAAGGGAGGGGGATGCTGTCAAAGGTCCACACAGTTTAAGAGGAAACCAATTAATGCAGGATTAACATTCATGGCTATTTACAGTTACTTTGTGTCTGTTCCTGCACTCTGACTTAATCTGGGGGAAAAAGAGAGAGAGAGAACGAGAGAGAGAACGAGAGAGAGAACGAGAGGGAGAACGAGAGAGAGAACGAGAGAGAGAACGAGAGAGAGAACGAGAGGGAGAGCGATATGGGACGGCAGGTAGCCTAGTGGTTAGAGTGTTGGACTAGTAACCGAAAGGTTGCAAGATCGAATCCCCGAACTGACAAGGTAAAAATCTGTCATTCTGCCCCTGAACAAGGCAGTTAACCCACTGTTCCAAGGCCGTCATTGAAAATAAGAATTTGTTCTCTACTAACTTGCCTAGTTAAAAGGTAACAAAATAAAATATGGGATACAGTGAGATGGGATAGAGAGAGACAGCGAGATGGGATAGAGAGAGATGGGATAGAGAGAGACAGTGAGATGGGATAGAGAGAGACATTGAGATGGAATAGACAGTGAGATGGGATAGAGAGAGAGACAGCGAGATGAGAGAGAGACAGCGAGATGGGATAGAGAGAGACAGCGAGATGAGACAGTGAGATGGAATAGAGAGAGACTGTGAGATGGGATAGAGTGAGGTGAGATGGGATAGAGAGCGAGATGGAATAGAGAGAGACAGAAGAAATAAGGAGAGTGGAGGAGTGAGAGATGGTAGAAAAGGGGGGAAATTTACAAGCGGAGGGGTGAGGTGAACGGGTGATTGTTTGGACGGAGGAGAGAAGTGAGGTGAATGGGTGATTGTTTGGAGTGAGGTGAATGGGTGATTGTTTGGAGTGAGGTGAATGGGTGATTGTTTGGATGGAGGAGAGAAGTGAGGTGAATGGGTGATTGTTTGGACGGAGGAGAGAAGTGAGATGAATGGGTGATTGTTTGGAGTGAGGTGAATGGGTGATTGTTTGGAGTGAGGTGAATGGGTGATTGTTTGGATGGAGGAGAGAAGTGAGGTGAATGGGTGATTGTTTGGACGGAGGAGAGAAGTGAGGTGAATGGGTGATTGTTTGGACGGAGGAGAGAAGTGAGGTGAATGGGTGATTGTTTGGACGGAGGAGAGAAGTGAGGTGCAGTGAGGTGGCTACTGGCCTATACCCCCTCCTACGTCTAGTCCCAAAACCCTCAGACTAATTATTGTCACATCCAGTCAGGGATCAGCCAAAGACCATGAGCTTAAATAATATGCAGAAATGACAGGCTTAGCCCGGATTGGGCAGGAAGTTGAAGACCAGTTTGAGCTGTGAGCTTTGATCAATAGAGAGAAACATCAGGGGGGGAAAGAGAGGGGCGAGAGAGAGAGCGAGAGAGAGGTAGAGAGAGAGAGAGAGGGGAGAGAGAGAGAGAGAGAGAGGTAGAGAGAGAGAGAGAGAGGGGTGAGAGAGAGAGAGAGAGAGAGAGAGAGAGAGAGAGAGAGAGAAAAGAGTGTAGGGGGAGTAGGAAGGGGGGGGGGGGAAAGGGGCCGTTGGGCTCTAAGAGTGGGGCCACCAGCCATCAGCTGTACTGCGGCACGTAGCCTAGAGGTTAAAAATGGTGAAAAATCTGTTGATGTGCCCTTGAGCAAGGCACCTAACCCTACATGCTCCTGTAAGTTGCTCTGGATAATTGCCTCAGATATAACATTTCAGGACTCCACCCCAACAGGAAACAGGCTTTTTCTGGGGAGACTTATAGCATCAGGGCACCAATTAAAACAGATACTATCATACATACCCCTATTAGACTACGTCCTATAAAACAGATACAATTATACATAAAACCTATGAAATGGTCACTTTGAAATGTCCTTGTTTTGAAACATGGAACATTGGCGTACAGAGGCCCATTATCAGCAACCATCACTCCTGTGTTCCAATGGCACGAAGTGTTAGCAAATCCAAGTTTATGGGCAGAACTGAAAAATTGTTCGCAAGCAAGGAGGCCTACAAATCTGGCACTGAGTTTGAAGTTAGGCCTTGAAATACATCCACAGGTACACCTCCAATTCACTAAAATGATGTCAATTAGCCTATCAGAAGCTTCTAAAGCCATGACATCATATTTGGGAATTTTCCAAGCTGTTTAACTTTTCTCAATAGGGGGGCGCCATTTCGACTTTGTAAAAAAACGTTCCCAAATTAAACTGCCTCATACTCAATTCTTGCTCGTACAATATGCATATTATTATTACTATTGGATAGAAAACACTCTCTAGTTTCTAAAACCGTTTGAATTTTATCTGTGAGTAAAACAGAACTCATTTTGCAGCAAACTTCCTGTCAGGAAGTGAGAAATCTGAAATCGGGCACTCTGTTCCAGGGTCAGTTTATTAATTTGCATGTAATCTATGGGTCGACTTGCACTGCATATGCCTTCCCCTAGATGTCAGTAAGCAGTGAGAATTGGAATGGGGTGTCTAGGTAGATCTGAGGCCGTACAAAAGCTCTTGGAACCGGGTGTGCAGTCTTTTCAACGTTCGTCATGGCGCAAGACAGACCTCAGGATTGCATTCTGAAAAGCTCTCGTTATAGGCGTTAGATATATCCGGCTCTGATTTTATTTGATATAGGTGTTAAAAACATCATAATGTAGTTATTTTAAACCGAGTTATATCAGTTTATATCAGTATATTGCGATTTTTGGTATTTTATTTGTGCTGCGTTATGGTGAGTTGGACACGTCTTCGCCACATGGCTAATGTTTGCTGCTAATTCCAAAGTTGAAGACGACAATCTACAACCGAGCAACGATTATTCTGCACAAAGGACAACTTGCACAAGATTCTGATGGAAGCTCATCAAATAGTAAGAACTATTTATGATGTTAATTCGTATTTCTGTTGAAAAATGTTAAACTATTATTCCGCCATTAATTTCGGTGCGGTCTCGCTTTAACGCACGCTGTATGTCGTAGTAACGTTAATTTTAAAAATCTAACACAGCGGTTGCATTAAGAACTAATGTATCTTTCATTTGCTGTCCAACCTGTATTTTTTAGTCAAGTTTATGATTAGTTATTGATTAATGGGAAATCGTGCCTCTCCCAAGATTTCTCCCGACATTTTGTTTGCAGTTTGGCTACTATTCTCATTGTATAACCACGATTTGTGCCGCTAAATATGCACATTTTCGAACAAACCATATATGTATTGTGTAATATGATGTTATAGGACTGTCATCTGATGAAGTTTTGAGAAGGTTAGTGAAAAATTTAATATCTTTTGCTGGTTTATTCGCTATCGCTAACGTGCATGAATCAATGCTGCTGTCTGGTTGGCTATTGTAGTAAGCTAATATAATGCTATATTGTGTTTTCGCTGTTAAACACTTAAAAAATCTGAAATATTGGCTGGATTCACAAGATGTTTGTCTTTCATTTGCTGTACGCTGTGTATTTTTCATAAATGTTTTATGATGAGTATTTAGGTAATTCACGTTGGTCTCTGTAGTTATTCTAGCTGCTTTGGTGAGATTTTGTGATGGTGGCTGCAATGTAAAACTATGATTTATACCTGAAATATGCAAATTTTTCGAACAAAACATATGCTATACAATAAATATTTTATCAGACTGTCATCTGATGAAGTTGTTTCTTGGTTAGTGACTATTTATATCTTTATTTGGTCGAATTTGTGATAGCTACCTATGCAGTAAAAAAATTGTGAAAAAAAAAAGTTGAGTCTTTTGCTATCGAGGTTAGCTAATAGAAATAAAAAAAAATCAGAAATGATGGCTGGATTCACAAGATGTGTATCTTTCATCTGGTGTCTTGGACTTGTGATTTCATGATATTTAGATGCTAGTATTTACTTGTGGCGCTATGCTAGGCTATGCTAGTCAGCTTTTTTACTGATGAGGGTGCTCCCGGATCCGGGATGAGTACCAAGTAAAAGTTAAAGGCACAGTCAACTTAGTGTATGTACTTCTGACCCTCTGGAATTGTGATACAGTGAATTATAAGTGAAATAATCTGTCAGTAAACAATTGTTGGAAAAATTACTTGTGTCATGCACAAAGTAGATGTCCTAACCGACTTGCCAAACCTATAGTTTGTTAACAAGAAATGTGTGGAGTGGTTGAAAAACAAGTTTTAATGACTCCAACCTAAGTGTAAACTTCTGACTATACGGTGCCTTGGGAAATTGTTCAGACCCTTACACTACAGCCTTATTCTAAAATGGATTAAAAAAATAAATAAACCAATTCTCAGCAATCTACACACAATACCCCATAATGACATCACAGTACCCCATAATGACATCACAGTACCCCATAATGACATCACAATACCCCGTAATGACAAAGTGAAAACAGGTTTAAAGAATGTTTTGCAAATGTATTAAAAAACAGAAATACCTTATTTACATAAGTATTCAGACCCTTTGTTCAGACTCGAAATTGAGCTCAGGTTAGTCCTGTTTCCATTTATGATCCTTGAGATGATTCTACAACTTGATGGGAGTCTACCTGTGGTAAATTCAATTGGTTGGACATGATTTGGAAAGGCACACACCTGTCTATATAAGGTCCCACATTTGACAGTGCATGTCAGAGCGAGAACCAAGGCATGAAGTTGAAGGAATTGTCCGTAGAGCTCAGAGACAGGATTGTGTCGAGGCACAGATCTGGGGAAGGATACCAAAAAATGACTGCAGCACTGAAGGACCCCAAGAACACAATGGCCTCCATCATTCTGAAATGGAAGAAATTTTGGAATCACCAAGACTCTTCCTAGAGCTGGCTGCCCGGCCAAACTGAGCAATCAGGGGAGAAGGGCCTTGGTCAGGGAGGTGACCAAGAACCCGATGGTCACGTTGACAGAGCACTAGAGTTCCTCTGTGGAGATGGGAGAACCTTCTAGAAGGACAACCATCTCTGCAGCACTCCACCAATCAGGCCTTTACGATAGAGGGGTCAGACGGAAACCACTCCTCAGTGAAAGGCACATGACAGCCCGCTTGGAGTTTGCCAAAAGGCACCTAATGACTCTCAGACCATGAGAAACAAGATTCTCTGGTCTGATGAAACCAAGATGGAACTCTTTGGCCTGAATGTAAAGTGTCACAACTGGAGGACACCTGGCACCATCCCTATGGTGAAGCATGGTGGTGGCAGCATCATGATGTGGGAATGTTTTTCAGTGGCAGGGACTCGGAGACTAATCAGGATCGAAGCAAAGTTGAATGGAGAAAAGTACAGAGATCCTTGACGAAAACCTGCTCCAGAGTGCTCATTACCTCAGACTGTGGTGACTGATCACCTTCCAAAAGGACAATGACCCTAAGCACACAGCAAAGACAGCGCAGGAGTGGCTTCGGGACAAGTCTCTGAATGTTCTTGAGTGGCCCAGCCAGAGCCCGGACTTGAACCAGATCGAACATCTCTGGTGAGACCTGAAAATAGCTGTGCAGCAACACTCCTCATCCAACTTGACTGAGCTTGAGAAGATCTGCAGAGAATAATGAGAGAAACTCCCAAAATACAGGTGTGCCAAGCTCGTAGCATAATACCCAAGAAGACTCAAGGCTGTAATCGCTGCCAAAGGTGCTTCAACAAAGTGTTGAGTAAAATGTGACCCGATTCAGGAAACTAGGGGTATGTCACAAGTCACGTCTTCATCGAAGAGCCACAACTCAACTCCCACAGCACCAATAACACCACGACTCAACTCCTATAGCACCAGTAACATCAATAAGCATAGAACTCAACTCCCACAGCACCAATAACATCAATAAGCATAGAACTCAACTCCCACAGCACCAATAACATCAATAAGCATAGAACTCAACTCCCACAGCACCAATAACATCAATAAGCATAGAACTCAACTCCCACAGCACCAATAACATCAAATAACACCACAACTCAACTCCCACAGCACCAATAACACCGCAACTCAACTCCCACAGCACCAATAACACCGCAACTCAACTCCCACAGCACCAATAACACCACAACTCAACTCCCACAGCACCAATAACACCACAACTCAACTCCCATACCACCACAACTCAACTCCCACAGCACCAATAACACCACAACTCAACTCCCACAGCACCAATAACACCGCAACTCAACTCCCATAACACCACAACTCAACTCCCACAGCACCAATAACACCACAACTCAACTCCCATACCACCACAACTCAACTCCCACAGCACCAATAACACCACAACTCAACTCCCACAGCACCAATAACACCACAACTCAACTCCCACAGCACCAATAACACCGCAACTCAACTCCCATACCACCACAACTCAACTCCCACAGCACCAATAACACCACAACTCAACTCCCATAACACCACAACTCAACTCCCACAGCACCAATACCACTGAAACTCAACTCCCATAACACCACAGATCAACTCCCACAGCCTCAATACCACCACAACTCAACTCCCACAGCACCAATACCACCACAACTCAACTCCCACAGCACCAATAACACCACAACTCAACTCCCATAACACCACAACTCAACTCCCACAGCACCAATAACACCGCAACTCAACTCCCACAGCACCAATACCACCGAAACTCAACTCCCATAACACCACAGATCAACTCCCACAGCCTCAATACCACCACAACTCAACTCCCACAGCACCAATAACACCACAACTCAACTCCCACAGCACCAATACCACCACAACTCAACTCCCACAGCACCAATAACACCACAACTCAACTCCCATAACACCACAACTCAACTCCCACAGCACCAATACCACCGAAACTCAACTCCCATAACACCACAGATCAACTCCCACAGCCTCAATACCACCACAACTCAACTCCCACAGCACCAATACCACCACAACTCAACTCCCACAGCACCAATAACACCACAACTCAACTCCCATAACACCACAACTCAACTCCCACAGCACCAATAACACCGCAACTCAACTCCCACAGCACCAATACCACCGAAACTCAACTCCCATAACACCACAGATCAACTCCCACAGCCTCAATACCACCACAACTCAACTCCCACAGCACCAATAACACCACAACTCAACTCCCACAGCACCAATACCACCACAACTCAACTCCCACAGCACCAATAACACCACAACTCAACTCCCACAGCACCAATAACACCACAACTCAGCTCCCACAGCACCAATACCACCGAAACTCAACTCCCATAACACCACAGATCAACTCCCACAGCCTCAATACCACCACAACTCAACTCCCACAGCACCAATAACACCACAACTCAACTCCCACAGCACCAATAACACCACAACTCAACTCCCATAACACCACAGATCAACTCCCACAGCAACAATACCACCACAACTCAACTCCCACAGCAACAATACCACCACAACTCAACTCCCACAGCAACAATACCACCACAACTCAACTCCCACAGCACCAATAACACCACAACTCAACTCCCACAGCACCAATAACACCACAACTCAACTCCCACAGCACCAATAACACCACAACTCAACTCCCATAACACCACAGATCAACTCCCACAGCAACAACAACACAACAACTCCAACAGCACCAACAAAACCACAACTCAACTCCCATAGCACGAAAAGGGTTCTACCCGGAACCAAAAGGGTTCTACCCGGAACCAAAAGGGTTCTACCCGGAACCAAAAGGGTCTTCAAAGGGTTCTGCTATGGGAACACTTGAAGAGGCGTGTTACATGTATGATGGATAACCGTGTTTAGTCGAGAGTTGAATCTACATCCTCTCTGTGAAACACATATGTAACACGTGTGTTTACCATCATGGAGAGAGAGATTATTCCATCGTGCGCTGGAGCTCGGGGATTTTACCTGGCCTGTCATCGCTCAAGTATGTCTGAGGCAGAGATTATGCCAAGCAGTTCCACCTCAGCCTGCCCAACTACTGGGAAACATTGCTCATACGTCTGTGAAAACATTGGAATGCCCCTCACAGGAAATCACTGATCAAGCACGCTGACGCTCGTGTCACTCCTCGCTAGTCTAGAACACACCTGATTGGCTAGTTGACCTAAATAGGCTTATAGCCTCCAAGCGTGTAACATAGTGATGTCAGATTTATAATTGAAGAAAAACCCCATAGGAGAAAAAAAGTGTTTCCTACGTACGTGAAGAAGATATTATTGATCTGCGGACCATCGTCAAACCCAAGAGTCTTTAAAATCAGGAAGAAAATACATCTAAGCGTATGTAGTGTAGACTACATCCTTTAAAGAACATTCTATATTGATCCGTCACCAACCAGACCATCTTCAAAACAGGTTTTTAACTACATACCTTGGAAAATACATGATATTTTTCAAAAGCCTTTGTTCAAGACTCTTTGAGTCAGGAAATGACAGAAATCCAGGCTTGAGTTATGTGGACGGTTCAGAGAGGTAATGAAGAATTCAGGATGCTGAGAATGTTTTATTGACAACAGATACACCCCATGATGAGCCCCACTGTGGTCCCAAGAGGAACACACAGGCCTGCATTGTTTTATTTAGAAGAAGTGTTTAACGTGTGTGTGTGTGTGTGTGTGTGTGTGTGTGTGTGTGTGTGTGTGTGTGTGTGTGTGTGTGTGTGTGTGTGTGTGTGTGTGTGTGTGTGTGTGTGTGTGTGTGTGTGTGTGTTTAATGCTATCGATTTGTATTGTTCATTGAAGCTTGCGAAGCTTCGGACAGTTTTATTGAACAGAAACTATTTCTGAAACATGTTGAGGAAACAGGCTGCTTCAGACACAAGTTGTTTTGTTTTAATACGTTTCTCAGATTCACTTTGCTAAAAACAGATTGTGTGTAACAGAATGTTAATGAGTTCAACCATCAACCGTCTCCCCGCTGTCATAGCAACACTTGGACGACATGACTTTTCTTTCATATTCAGTCCCCTAGAAACGCCACATTAGATACAGAGTCCCCATTGAAACCCTTTTCCCAATATAGCACTTTGGATCACAGCCTTACGTCTTCTCTACGGAGCCACTGATTAGGAAATGGCACTATATAGGGAATAGGTTGCTGTTTCCGACTAACGTTCAGGGACTGGAGTAGAGTTAACATAGGCCTTATTCCCCAGCTAGTTGATGACACAGCTATGCTTGGCCAGTAGAGGCCTCCCATGTCTTGTACAACTTCTTCATCAGAGTCAGTCCCTTGATACATGTTGTAGACACGCATGGACAGAGCCTAAACAGAGGTTTACAGGGGAGCGTTGAATATCACCAACCACTTCCACACGGGGTTTGGTTTTATGAACACTAATGTCATTTCAGGCTCACAACACGTCTCATATTACTTGACCACCTCTCCATTTCCATCTTATGTAAACTCTACCACTACTAGTACGGAGGAAAATGTGTTGTATATTTAGTGGCAGTGAGTAACAGATGCTAATAAAGTTGAGAAAGACATCAGGACAGAGGAGAGAAAGAGAGGAGAATAGAAGAGAGAGGAGAGATAGAGAGGAGAAAATAGGGGATAGGAGAGAAAGAGAGGTGAAAATAAGGGGAGAGGAGAGAAACTAGAGGAGAAAATAGGGGAGGAGAGAAAGAGAGGAGAAAATAGGGGAGAGGAGAGAAAGAGGGGGGGAAATAGGGGAGAGGAGAGAAAGAGGGGGGGAAATAGGGGAGAGGAGAGAAAGAGAGGAGGAGAGGGGAGGAGAGGGGAGAGAAAGAGAGGAGGACAGAGGGGAGAGGAGAGAAAGAGAAGAGAAAATAGGGGAGAGGAGGAGAGAGGAGGACATGGGAAAGAATAGGGCTCTACTCTACGAATGGAGGTATACCACTGCTCTTTGACCAAGGCATTTTCTCTCTCCTCTCCCCTCTCTGTCCTCCCCTCTTTCTCTCTCCTCTCCCCTCTCTGTCCTCCCCTCTTTCTCACTCCTCTCCCCTCTCTGTCCTCCCCTCTTTCTCTCTCATCTCCCCTCTCTGTCCTCCCCTCTTTCTCTCTCCTCTCCCTTCTCCCCTCTTTCTCTCTCCTCTCCCTTCTCTGTCCTCCCCTCTTTCTCTCTCCTCTCCCTTCTCTGTCATCCCCTCTTTCTCTCTCCTCTCCCTTCTCTGTCCTCCCCTTTTTCTCTTCCTCTCCCCTCTCTGTCCTCCCCTCTTTCTCTTCCTCTCCCCTCTCTGTCCTCCCCTCTTTCTCTCTCCTCTCCCTTCTCTGTCTTCCTTTTTCTCTCTCCTCTCCCCTCTCTGTCCTCCCCTCTTTCTCTCTCCTCTCCCCCCTCGGTCCTCCTCTCCCCTCTGTCCAACCCTCTGTCCTCCCCTCTCCTCTCCCCTCTCCTCTCCCCTCTGTCTTCTGTCCCCCTGCCCTATTCTTCCCCTTCCGTGTGTTGAATACACCTCCTTGACCGGCTGGGCTCTTTAATGAACCCTGTCGACTTCATGCAACACAAAGTGTCACTGTGTGTCACCAAGTTCTTTCTTCCCAAGAATCACTGTGATTTCTATATATGTTGTCATGGGGACGGGGTGACTCGCGGGGAAAATGGAGGAGCTACCTATGGCTCTAACTGACTCTCTGCCTCCAAGGCCACGCAGAGGGAACCTCCCAGGACAGGCAGAGAGAATCTCCCAGGCCAGGAAGAGGGAACCTCCCAGGACAGGCAGAGGGAACCTCCCAGGACAGGCAGAGGGAACCTCACAGGACAGGCAGAGGGAACCTCCCAGGACAAGCAGAGGGAACCTCCCAGGACAGGCAGAGGGAACCTCCCAGGCCAGCCAGAGAGAACCTCCCAGGCCACGCAGAGAGAACCTCCCAGGCCAGGCAGAGAGAATCTCCCAGGACAGGCAGAGGGAACCTCCCAGGCCAGGCAGAGAGAACCTCCTAGGCCACGCAGAGGGAACCTCCCAGGCCAGGCAGAGAGAACCTCCCAGGACAGCCAGAGGGATCTCCCAGGCCAGGCAGAGGGATCTCCCAGGCCAGACAGAGAGAACCTCCCAGGCCAGACAGAGAGAACCTCCCAGGACAGGCAGAGGGAACCTCCCAGGCCAGGCAGAGGGAACCTCCCAGGCCACGCAGAGGGAACCTCCCAGGCCAGGCAGAGGGAACCTCCCAGGACAGGCAGAGGGAACCTCCCAGGCCAGGCAGAGAGAACCTCCTAGGCCACGCAGAGGGAACCTCCCAGGCCAGGCAGAGAGAACCTCCCAGGACAGCCAGAGAGATGTTTTACTGACAACCCTTCAGACAGAGATGTTTTACTGACAACCCTTCAGATAGAGATGATTTACTGACAACAGAGAGAACAACCCTTCAGACAGAGATGATTTACTGACAACCCTTCAGACAGAGATGTTTTACTGACAACCCTTCAGACAGAGATGTTTTACTGACAACCCTTCAGACAGAGATGTTTTACTGACAACCCTTCAGACAGAGATGATTTACTGACAACCCTTCAGACAGAGATGTTTTACTGACAACCCTTCAGACAGAGAGATATTTTACTGACAACCCTTCAGACAGAGATGTTTTACTGACAACCCTTCAGACAGAGATGATTTACTGACAACCCTTCAGACAGAGATGATTTATTGACAACCCTTCAGACAGAGATGTTTTACTGACAACCCGTCAGACAGAGATGTTTTACTGACAACCCGTCAGACAGAGATGTTTTACTGCTAACCCTTTAGACAGAGATGTTTTACAGACAACCCTTCAGACAGAGATGTTTTACTGACAACCCTTCAGACAGAGATGTTTTACTGACAACCCTTCAGACTGAGATGTTTTACTGACAACCCTTCAGACAGAGATGTTTTACTGACAACCCTTCAGACAGAGATGTTTTACTGACAACCCTTCAGACAGAGATGTTTTACTGCTAACCCTTCAGACAGAGATGTTTTACTGACAACCTTTCAGACAGAGATGTTTTACTGCTAACCCTTCAGACAGAGATGTTTTACTGACAACCCTTCAGACAGATGTTTTACTGACAACCCTTCAGACAGAGATGTTTTACTGACAACCTTTCAGACAGAGATGTTTTACTGCTAACCCTTCAGACAGAGATGTTTTACTGACAACCCTTCAGACTGAGATGTTTTACTGACAACCCTTCAGACAGAGATGTTTTACTGACAACCCTTCAGACTGAGATGTTTTACTGACAACCCTTCAGACAGAGATGTTTTACTGACAACCCTTCAGACAGAGATGTTTTACTGACAACCCTTCAGACAGAGATGCTTTACTGACAACCCTTCAGACAGAGATGTTTTACTGATGGTCCCTCACTGGTAGAGGAGCTAAATGAACCCCTGAGCTGCCAAACGAGGGGGGAGGAAGGACAGAGCAGCAAGACGAGGGGGGAGGAAGGACAGAGCAGCAAGACGAGGGGGGAGGAAGGACAGAGCAGCAAGACGAGGGGGGAGGAAGGACAGAGCAGCAAGACGAGGGGGGAGGAAGGACAGAGCAGCAAGACGAGGGGGGAGGAAGGACAAAGCAGCAAGACGAGGGGGGAGGAAGGACAGAGCAGCAAGACGAGGGGGGAGGAAGGACAGAGCAGCAAGACGAGGGGGGAGGAAGGACAGAGCAGCAAGACGAGGGGGGAGGAAGGACAGAGCAGCAAGACGAGGGGGAAGGAAGGACAGAGCAGCAAGACGAGGGGGGAGGAAGGACAGAGCAGCAAGACGAGGGGGGAGGAAGAACAGAGCAGCAAGACGAGGGGGGAGGAAGGACAGAGCTGCCATACGAGGGGGGAGGAAGTACAGAGCAGCAAGACGAGGGGGGAGGAAGGACAGAGCTGCCATACGAGGGGGGAGGAAGTACAGAGCAGCAAGACGAGGGGGGAGGAAGGACAGAGCTGCCATACGAGGGGGGAGGAAGTACAGAGCAGCAAGACGAGGGGTGATGATGATGAACATGTATATATTATTATTATTATTCAAATCAAGTGCAGTAATTTCTCACATGCTTCTAATGACTAGGCAGCATCAGGACCATTGGAGGGGAAGGAACACGGCGTTGTATTGCTTTGGCACAGTGCCCAGATCTCATTGGACCACATCTCTTCTTCCCAGAGCTACAGTTCATATCAGCCAATTACAAGACTGTGTTGGCTCCTGACCTCTCCTCCTCTCCTCCTCTCCTCCCTGTTGTTAGTGTCTCCTCTCCTCCTCTCCTCCTCTCCTCCCCTCCTCCCCTCCTCCTCTCCTCTCCTCCTCTCCTCCTGTCCTCTTTCCTCTTTCCTCTTCTCCTCCTCTCCTCCTTCCTCCCCTCCTCCTCTCCTCTCCTCCTCTCCTCTCCTCCTCTCCTCCTCTCCTCCCCTCCTCCCCTCCTCCTCTCCTCTCCTCCTCTCCTCCTGTCCTCTTTCCTCTTCTCCTCCTCTCCTCCTTCCTCCTCTCCTCTATCTTCTCCTCTCCTCCTCCTCTCCTCCTCCTCTCCTCCTCCTCCTCCTCACTACTAGTTCATGTAGTTATTAAGAAAGAGCAGGTTTCTGTCAAAATTGGTCCAAATAACGCATTTTAATTATCCAGTTCTCTATTATAACAAACTACACAATTAAAATATTTAAAACTTTAGTCAATGTGTCTCAGTTGGTAGAGCAAGGCACTTGCATCCTCAATGGCTGTGGGTTCAATTCCTGCAACGGTCACCCGTACCAAAAACACATGCAAGGATGTTCTGAGCTGTTTTGGATAAAAGCTTCTGCTAAATTGCATATATTATAATTAATCCTCATTGACTCTGACTTCATGGGAGTCTGTCACAGTCGTTGAGATCTTTCTTCTTTTAACCAGGGGGGAGTCAGACCATGGATGGACAGGATATGTGATGTACTCTCTGTGTATAAGAAGCCACAACATATATTCTCCTCAAATAAACCATCATGTGGACGCGATTCATTTCCACTGTAACACCAAACATACAGAACTGACTGGATGTGTGGAAACTTCTGGAAATATCTATCAGAATTTCTGTAGAAAGGTGTGTTTGGCGTGGTTTCCTCTGGTCCTGTGGAGAAGGTCTTTATTCTAATGAAGTCTCAGGAGAAGACTTGGATCGATGGGTCTCTAAACAACTAAAAGACCGCATGGGAAAAGAGGATCCACTGAAACATGGACTATGTTCCAAATGGCTGGGATCTGGTCCAAAGTAGTGCACTAAATAGGGAATAGGATGCATCCGTGCACTCCAACTCTATCTCTCTCTGTTTGGCTAAGAGAGAGAACTGTCTTCTGTTTGGCTAAGAGAGAGAACTGTCTTCTGTTTGGCTAAGAGAGAGAACTGTCTTCTGTTTGGCTAAGAGAGAGAACTGTCTTCTGTTTGGCTAAGAGAGAGAACTGTCTTCTGTTTGGCTAAGAGAGAGAACTGTCTTCTGTTTGGCTAAGAGAGAGAACTGTCTTCGAAACAGATGTATAGATTTTCAGTTTCACCCTTAAGGCAACATTTTATTCCCAGCGAGACGTGAGGATAAGTTTCTTAGTCCATCTTCTCATTGCTATTTTTATACAGAGAAAGAGCTTTCCTTGTCTGTTCAATGATCTCCAGATGTTTAATGTGTTATAGTGTCTTTTGGAGATAGACTGTGGATGTTTCTCACAACGCACGCAAATGGCAGCCCGGGAGGTTTTGAGCATGAGTCCAAATCAAAGTACGGAGGACACATCTCTAATGTGTACTCCGTTTGTACATATTTTGAAGCATGCATCGATGCAAGTATGCAAAGAAATATGATGCAACTACATCCTACACTCCAGTCCAAAACCAGAACAAAAACAGAACCAAACCAGAACAAAGCCAGAACTAAACCAAAACAAAGCCAGAACAAACCCAGAACTAAACCAGAACTAAACCAGAACCAAACCAGAACAAAGCCAGAACTAAACCAGAACCAAACCAGAACAAAGCCAGAACTAAGCCAGAACAAAGCCAGAACTAAGCCAGAACTAAACCAGAACAAAGCCAGAACCAAACCAGAACAAAGCCAGAACCAAACCAGAACAAAGTCAGAACTAAGCCAGAACAAAGCCAGAACAAAGCCAGAACAAAACCAGAACTAAACCAGAACCAAACCAGAACAAAGCCAGAACTAAACCAGAACCAAACCAGAACAAAGCCAGAACTAAGCCAGAACCAAACCAGAACAAAGCCAGAACTAAGCCAGAACTAAGCCAGAACTAAACCAGAACAAAGCCAGAACCAAACCAGAACAAAGCCAGAACCAAAGCCAGAACTAAGCCAGAACAAAGCCAGAACTAAGCCAGAACAAAGCCAGATCCAAAGCCAGATCCAAAGCCAGAACTAAGCTAGAAAAAAGCCAGAACTAAGCCAGAACTAAGCCAGAACAAAGCCAGAACTAAGCCAGAACCAAACCAGAACAAAGCCAGAACTAAGCCAGAACTAAGCCAGAACCAAACCAGAACAAAGCCAGAACCAAACCAGAACAAAGCCAGAACCAAACCAGAACAAAGCCAGAACCAAACCAGAACAAAGCCAGAACAAAGCCAGAACCAAACCAGAACCAAACAAGAACAAAGCCAGAACTAAGCCAGAACCAAACCAGAACAAAGCCAGAACTAAGCCAGAACTAAACCAGAACAAAGCCAGAACCAAACCAGAACTAAGCCAGAACTAAGCCAGAACCAAACCAGAACAAAGCCAGAACCAAACCAGAACAAAGCCAGAACCAAACCAGAACAAAGCCAGAACCAAACCAGATCCAACGCCAGAACTAAGCCAGAACAAAGCCAGAACTAAGCCAGATCCAAAGCCAGAACTAAGCCAGAACAAAGCCAGAACAAAGCCAGATCCAAAGCACATAGAGCAGAGGAAAACTATGACGCAGTGGAACAAGAAGGACCACAGAGTTTTGTGGCGAGGGCTCGCTGATGGTTTGAGAATAGTGCAATGCTATTGGGTGTGATGGTTTGAGAATAGTGCAATGCTATTGGGTGTGATGGTTTGAGAATAGTGCAATGCTATTGGGTGTGATGGTTTGAGAATAGTGCAATGCTATTGGGTGTGATGGTTTGAGAATAGTGCAATGCTATTGGGTGTGATGGTTTGGCAATATTGGCCTGCTCCAGTCTACCTTGTAGAATAAACCTACAACATCACCAATGGACTCCCGAGGGTCACACAGAAAATGGATAGCGAGGTTCACATTGGGCTGAACTAATGAAATAGCTGCATACTCACATAAACAGCCTGCCACCGGGACCAATCAGCTCTGTCTTAGATTTTCTAAACCTTACTTCACTTGAGGTGACAATTTGGCAGCAACATGTATGGGTGGGGCTGGACGTGGGGCTGGATGTGGGGCAGGACGTGGGGCTGGATGTGGGGCAGGACGTGGGGCTGGATGTGGGGCAGGACGAGGGGCAGGACGTGGGGCTGGACGAAGGGCTGGACGTGGGGCTGGACGAGGGGCAGGACGTGGGGCAGGACGTGGGGCAGGACGTGGGGCTGGACGTGGGGCTGGACGTGGGGCTGGACGAGGGGCAGGACGTGGGGCAGGACGTGGGGCTGGACGAAGTGCTGGACGTGGGGCTGGACGTGGGGCTGGACGTGGGGCAGGAGTTGGGGCTGGACGAGGGGCAGGACGTGGGGCTGGACGTGGGGCAGGACGTGGGGCAGGACGTGGGGCAGGACGAGGGGCAGGAGTTGGGGCTGGACGTGGGGCAGGAGTTGGGGCTGGACGTGGGGCAGGAGTTGGGACTGGACGAGGGGCAGGACGTGGGGCTGGACGTGGGGCAGGACGTGGGGCAGGACGAGGGGCAGGACGAGGGGCAGGACGAGGGGCAGGAGTTGGGGCTGGACGTGGGGCAGGAGTTGGGGCTGGACGTGGGGCAGGAGTTGGGGCTGGACGAGGGGCAGGACGTGGGGCAGGACGAGGGGCAGGACGTGGGGCAGGACGAGGGGCAGGACGTGGGGCAGGAGTTGGGGCTGGACGTGGGGCAGGAGTTGGGGCTGGACGAGGGGCTGGACGAGGGGCAGGACGTGGGGCTGGACGTGGGGCTGGACGTGGGGCAGGACGTGGGGCAGGACGTGGGGCTGGACGTGGGGCAGGACGTGGGGCTGGACGTGGGGCAGGACGTGGGGCTGGACGTGGGGCAGGACGTGGGGCTGGACGTGGGGCAGGACGTGGGGCTGGACGTGAGGCAGGACGTGGGGCTGGACGAGGGGCAGGACGTGGGGCTGGACGTGGGGCTGGACGTGGGGCTGGACGTGGGGCAGGAGTTGGGGCTGGACGAGGGGCTGGACGTGGGGCTGGACGTGGGGGTTGTTGGATGTCTATTAGAAACCTAAAAACACACAAACACCAATCCAAGGAGGAGGAAGAGAGGAAATATAGAAAGGATTCAGCCAAGCATGACCTTCTGTAGGTGGCTTGACTACCCCAGTACAACACAGATCCTCTGTTCTGCCTGGCCGGCTGGTGGTTTGGTCCTGGACCACCATGTAACACACAGACCAGCCACTGAAAGACTCACTCCAACCGCTCAACACAATCAGCTCTGAGGGGGGGGGGGGTGGAAATACAATTCATAACACCACCAGTTTTTGGGAAAGCACCTACTGGTGCAGGAAACGACTGTGAATGTTTTAATCTTCAAACGAATGACAAGGCCCTGTGTATGGTCCTCCAGGCTAGATGCACCACAGCCCTGTGTATAGTCCTCCAGGCTAGATGGAGCAGGGCACCACAGCCCTGTGTATAGTCCTCCAGGCTAGATGGAGCAGGGCACCACAGCCCTGTGTATAGTCCTCCAGGCTAGATGGAGCAGGGCACCACAGCCCTGTGTATAGTCCTCCAGGCTAGATGCACCACAGCCCTGTGTATAGTCCTCCAGGCTAGATGCACCACAGCCCTGTGTATAGTCCTCCAGGCTAGATGCACCACAGCCCTGTGTATAGTCCTCCAGGCTAGATGCACCACAGCCCTGTGTATAGTCCTCCAGGCTAGATGCACCACAGCCCTGTGTATAGTCCTCCAGGCTAGATGGAGCAGGGCACCACAGCCCTGTGTATAGTCCTCCAGGCTAGATGCACCACAGCCCTGTGTATAGTCCTCCAGGCTAGATGCACCACAGCCCTGTGTATAGTCCTCCAGGCTAGATGCACCACAGCCCTGTGTATAGTCCTCCAGGCTAGATGCACCACAGCCCTGTGTATAGTCCTCCAGGCTAGATGCACCACAGCCCTGTGTATAGTCCTCCAGGCTAGATGCACCACAGCCCTGTGTATAGTCCTCCAGGCTAGATGCACCACAGCCCTGTGTATAGTCCTCCAGGCTAGATGCACCACAGCCCTGTGTATAGTCCTCCAGGCTAGATGCACCACAGCCCTGTGTATAGTCCTCCAGGCTAGATGCACCACAGCCAGCCCTGTGTATAGTCCTCCAGGCTAGATGCACCACAGCCCTGTGTATAGTCCTCCAGGCTAGATGCACCACAGCCCTGTGTATAGTCCTCCAGGCTAGATGCACCACAGCCCTGTGTATAGTCCTCCAGGCTAGATGCACCACAGCCCTGTGTATAGTCCTCCAGGCTAGATGCACCACAGCCCTGTGTATAGTCCTCCAGGCTAGATGCACCACAGCCCTGTGTATAGTCCTCCAGGCTAGATGCACCACAGCCCTGTGTATAGTCCTCCAGGCTAGATGCACCACAGCCCTGTGTATAGTCCTCCAGGCTAGATGCACCACAGCCCTGTGTATAGTCCTCCAGGCTAGATGCACCACAGCCCTGTGTATAGTCCTCCAGGCTAGATGCACCACAGCCAGCCCTGTGTATAGTCCTCCAGGCTAGATGCACCACAGCCCTGTGTATAGTCCTCCAGGCTAGATGCACCACAGCCCTGTGTATAGTCCTCCAGGCTAGATGCACCACAGCCCTGTGTATAGTCCTCCAGGCTAGATGCACCACAGCCCTGTGTATAGTCCTCCAGGCTAGATGCACCACAGCCCTGTGTATAGTCCTCCAGGCTAGATGCACCACAGCCCTGTGTATAGTCCTCCAGGCTAGATGGAGCAGGGCTGTGTATAGTCCTCCAGGCTAGATGCACCACAGCCCTGTGTATAGTCCTCCAGGCTAGATGCACCACAGCCCTGTGTATAGTCCTCCAGGCTAGATGCACCACAGCCCTGTGTATAGTCCTCCAGGCTAGATGCACCACAGCCCTGTGTATAGTCCTCCAGGCTAGATGCACCACAGCCCTGTGTATAGTCCTCCAGGCTAGATGCACCACAGCCCTGTGTATAGTCCTCCAGGCTAGATGCACCACAGCCCTGTGTATAGTCCTCCAGGCTAGATGCACCACAGCCCTGTGTATAGTCCTCCAGGCTAGATGCACCACAGCCCTGTGTATAGTCCTCCAGGCTAGATGCACCACAGCCCTGTGTATAGTCCTCCAGGCTAGATGCACCACAGCCCTGTGTATAGTCCTCCAGGCTAGATGCACCACAGCCCTGTGTATAGTCCTCCAGGCTAGATGCACCACAGCCCTGTGTATAGTCCTCCAGGCTAGATGCACCACAGCCCTGTGTATAGTCCTCCAGGCTAGATGCACCACAGCCCTGTGTATAGTCCTCCAGGCTAGATGCACCACAGCCCTGTGTATAGTCCCCCAGGCTAGATGCACCACAGCCCTGTGTATAGTCCTCCAGGCTAGATGCACCACAGCCCTGTGTATAGTCCTCCAGGCTAGATGGAGCAGGGCACCACAGCCCTGTGTATAGTCCTCCAGGCTAGATGGAGCAGGGCACCACAGCCCTGTGTATAGTCCTCCAGGCTAGATGCACCACAGCCCTGTGTATAGTCCTCCAGGCTAGATGCACCACAGCCCTGTGTATAGTCCTCCAGGCTAGATGGAGCAGGGCACCACAGCCCTGTGTATAGTCCTCCAGGCTAGATGGAGCAGGGCACCACAGCCCTGTGTATAGTCCTCCAGGCTAGATGGAGTTGGGCACCACAGCCCTGTGTATAGTCCTCCAGGCTAGATGGAGTTGGGCACCACAGCCCTGTGTATAGTCCTCCAGGCTAGATGGAGTTGGGCACCACAGCCCTGTGTATAGTCCTCCAGGCTAGATGGAGTTGGGCTCCACAGCCCTGTGTATAGTCCTCCAGGCTAGATGCACCACAGCCCTGTGTATAGTCCTCCAGGCTAGATGCACCACAGCCCTGTGTATAGTCCTCCAGGCTAGATGCACCACAGCCCTGTGTATAGTCCTCCAGGCTAGATGCACCACAGCCCTGTGTATAGTCCTCCAGGCTAGATGCACCACAGCCCTGTGTATAGTCCTCCAGGCTAGATGCACCACAGCCCTGTGTATAGTCCTCCAGGCTAGATGCACCACAGCCCTGTGTATAGTCCTCCAGGCTAGATGCACCACAGCCCTGTGTATAGTCCTCCAGGCTAGATGCACCACAGCCCTGTGTATAGTCCCCCAGGCTAGATGCACCACAGCCCTGTGTATAGTCCTCCAGGCTAGATGCACCACAGCCCTGTGTATAGTCCTCCAGGCTAGATGGAGCAGGGCACCACAGCCCTGTGTATAGTCCTCCAGGCTAGATGGAGCAGGGCACCACAGCCCTGTGTATAGTCCTCCAGGCTAGATGCACCACAGCCCTGTGTATAGTCTCCAGGCTAGATGCACCACAGCCCTGTGTATAGTCCTCCAGGCTAGATGGAGCAGGGCACCACAGCCCTGTGTATAGTCCTCCAGGCTAGATGGAGCAGGGCACCACAGCCCTGTGTATAGTCCTCCAGGCTAGATGGAGTTGGGCACCACAGCCCTGTGTATAGTCCTCCAGGCTAGATGGAGTTGGGCACCACAGCCCTGTGTATAGTCCTCCAGGCTAGATGGAGTTGGGCACCACAGCCCTGTGTATAGTCCTCCAGGCTAGATGCACCACAGCCCTGTGTATAGTCCTCCAGGCTAGATGCACCACAGCCCTGTGTATAGTCCTCCAGGCTAGATGCACCACAGCCCTGTGTATAGTCCCCCAGGCTAGATGCACCACAGCCCTGTGTATAGTCCTCCAGGCTAGATGCACCACAGCCCTGTGTATAGTCCTCCAGGCTAGATGCACCACAGCCCTGTGTATAGTCCTCCAGGCTAGATGCACCACAGCCCTGTGTATAGTCCTCCAGGCTAGATGCACCACAGCCCTGTGTATAGTCCTCCAGGCTAGATGCACCACAGCCCTGTGTATAGTCCTCCAGGCTAGATGCACCACAGCCCTGTGTATAGTCCTCCAGGCTAGATGCACCACAGCCCTGTGTATAGTCCTCCAGGCTAGATGCACCACAGCCCTGTGTATAGTCCTCCAGGCTAGATGCACCACAGCCCTGTGTATAGTCCTCCAGGCTAGATGCACCACAGCCCTGTGTATAGTCCTCCAGGCTAGATGCACCACAGCCCTGTGTATAGTCCTCCAGGCTAGATGCACCACAGCCCTGTGTATAGTCCTCCAGGCTAGATGCACCACAGCCCTGTGTATAGTCCTCCAGGCTAGATGCACCACAGCCCTGTGTATAGTCCTCCAGGCTAGATGCACCACAGCCCTGTGTATAGTCCTCCAGGCTAGATGCACCACAGCCCTGTGTATAGTCCTCCAGGCTAGATGCACCACAGCCCTGTGTATAGTCCTCCAGGCTAGATGCACCACAGCCCTGTGTATAGTCCTCCAGGCTAGATGCACCACAGCCCTGTGTATAGTCCTCCAGGCTAGATGCACCACAGCCCTGTGTATAGTCCTCCAGGCTAGATGCACCACAGCCCTGTGTATAGTCCCCCAGGCTAGATGCACCACAGCCCTGTGTATAGTCCTCCAGGCTAGATGCACCACAGCCCTGTGTATAGTCCTCCAGGCTAGATGCACCACAGCCCTGTGTATAGTCCTCCAGGCTAGATGCACCACAGCCCTGTGTATAGTCCTCCAGGCTAGATGCACCACAGCCCTGTGTATAGTCCTCCAGGCTAGATGCACCACAGCCCTGTGTATAGTCCTCCAGGCTAGATGGAGCAGGGCACCACAGCCCTGTGTATAGTCCTCCAGGCTAGATGCACCACAGCCCTGTGTATAGTCCTCCAGGCTAGATGCACCACAGCCCTGTGTATAGTCCTCCAGGCTAGATGCACCACAGCCCTGTGTATAGTCCTCCAGGCTAGATGCACCACAGCCCTGTGTATAGTCCTCCAGGCTAGATGCACCACAGCCCTGTGTATAGTCCTCCAGGCTAGATGCACCACAGCCCTGTGTATAGTCCTCCAGGCTAGATGCACCACAGCCCTGTGTATAGTCCTCCAGGCTAGATGCACCACAGCCCTGTGTATAGTCCTCCAGGCTAGATGCACCACAGCCCTGTGTATAGTCCTCCAGGCTAGATGCACCACAGCCCTGTGTATAGTCCTCCAGGCTAGATGCACCACAGCCCTGTGTATAGTCCTCCAGGCTAGATGCACCACAGCCCTGTGTATAGTCCTCCAGGCTAGATGGAGCAGGGCACCACAGCCCTGTGTATAGTCCTCCAGGCTAGATGCACCACAGCCCTGTGTATAGTCCTCCAGGCTAGATGGAGCAGGGCACCACAGCCCTGTGTATAGTCCTCCAGGCTAGATGCACCACAGCCCTGTGTATAGTCCTCCAGGCTAGATGGAGCAGGGCACCACAGCCCTGTGTATAGTCCTCCAGGCTAGATGCACCACAGCCCTGTGTATAGTCCTCCAGGCTAGATGCACCACAGCCCTGTGTATAGTCCTCCAGGCTAGATGCACCACAGCCCTGTGTATAGTCCTCCAGGCTAGATGCACCACAGCCCTGTGTATAGTCCTCCAGGCTAGATGCACCACAGCCCTGTGTATAGTCCTCCAGGCTAGATGCACCACAGCCCTGTGTATAGTCCTCCAGGCTAGATGGAGCAGGGCACCACAGCCCTGTGTATAGTCCTCCAGGCTAGATGGAGCAGGGCACCACAGCCCTGTGTATAGTCCCCCAGGCTAGATGCACCACAGCCCTGTGTATAGTCCTCCAGGCTAGATGCACCACAGCCCTGTGTATAGTCCTCCAGGCTAGATGCACCACAGCCCTGTGTATAGTCCTCCAGGCTAGATGCACCACAGCCCTGTGTATAGTCCTCCAGGCTAGATGCACCACAGCCCTGTGTATAGTCCTCCAGGCTAGATGCACCACAGCCCTGTGTATAGTCCTCCAGGCTAGATGCACCACAGCCCTGTGTATAGTCCTCCAGGCTAGATGCACCACAGCCCTGTGTATAGTCCTCCAGGCTAGATGCACCACAGCCCTGTGTATAGTCCTCCAGGCTAGATGCACCACAGCCCTGTGTATAGTCCTCCAGGCTAGATGCACCACAGCCCTGTGTATAGTCCTCCAGGCTAGATGCACCACAGCCCTGTGTATAGTCCTCCAGGCTAGATGCACCACAGCCCTGTGTATAGTCCTCCAGGCTAGATGCACCACAGCCCTGTGTATAGTCCTCCAGGCTAGATGCACCACAGCCCTGTGTATAGTCCTCCAGGCTAGATGCACCACAGCCCTGTGTATAGTCCTCCAGGCTAGATGGAGCAGGGCACCACAGCCCTGTGTATAGTCCTCCAGGCTAGATGCACCACAGCCCTGTGTATAGTCCTCCAGGCTAGATGCACCACAGCCCTGTGTATAGTCCTCCAGGCTAGATGCACCACAGCCCTGTGTATAGTCCTCCAGGCTAGATGCACCACAGCCCTGTGTATAGTCCTCCAGGCTAGATGCACCACAGCCCTGTGTATAGTCCTCCAGGCTAGATGCACCACAGCCCTGTGTATAGTCCTCCAGGCTAGATGGAGCAGGGCTCCACAGCCCTGTGTATAGTCCTCCAGGCTAGATGGAGCAGGGCACCACAGCCCTGTGTATAGTCCTCCAGGCTAGATGCACCACAGCCCTGTGTATAGTCCTCCAGGCTAGATGGAGCAGGGCACCACAGCCCTGTGTATAGTCCTCCAGGCTAGATGCACCACAGCCCTGTGTATAGTCCTCCAGGCTAGATGCACCACAGCCCTGTGTATAGTCCTCCAGGCTAGATGCACCACAGCCCTGTGTATAGTCCTCCAGGCTAGATGCACCACAGCCCTGTGTATAGTCCTCCAGGCTAGATGCACACAGCCCTGTGTATAGTCCTCCAGGCTAGATGCACCACAGCCCTGTGTATAGTCCTCCAGGCTAGATGCACCACAGCCCTGTGTATAGTCCTCCAGGCTAGATGCACCACAGCCCTGTGTATAGTCCTCCAGGCTAGATGCACCACAGCCCTGTGTATAGTCCTCCAGGCTAGATGCACCACAGCCCTGTGTATAGTCCTCCAGGCTAGATGCACCACAGCCCTGTGTATAGTCCTCCAGGCTAGATGCACCACAGCCCTGTGTATAGTCCTCCAGGCTAGATGCACCACAGCCCTGTGTATAGTCCTCCAGGCTAGATGCACCACAGCCCTGTGTATAGTCCTCCAGGCTAGATGCACCACAGCCCTGTGTATAGTCCTCCAGGCTAGATGCACCACAGCCCTGTGTATAGTCCTCCAGGCTAGATGCACCACAGCCCTGTGTATAGTCCTCCAGGCTAGATGCACCACAGCCCTGTGTATAGTCCTCCAGGCTAGATGCACCACAGCCCTGTGTATAGTCCTCCAGGCTAGATGCACCACAGCCCTGTGTATAGTCCTCCAGGCTAGATGCACCACAGCCCTGTGTATAGTCCTCCAGGCTAGATGCACCACAGCCCTGTGTATAGTCCTCCAGGCTAGATGCACCACAGCCCTGTGTATAGTCCTCCAGGCTAGATGCACCACAGCCCTGTGTATAGTCCTCCAGGCTAGATGCACCACAGCCCTGTGTATAGTCCTCCAGGCTAGATGCACCACAGCCCTGTGTATAGTCCTCCAGGCTAGATGCACCACAGCCCTGTGTATAGTCCTCCAGGCTAGATGGAGCAGGGCACCACAGCCCTGTGTATAGTCCTCCAGGCTAGATGCACCACAGCCCTGTGTATAGTCCTCCAGGCTAGATGGAGCAGGGCACCACAGCCCTGTGTATAGTACTCCAGGCTAGATGCACCACAGCCCTGTGTATAGTCCTCCAGGCTAGATGGAGCAGGGCACCACAGCCCTGTGTATAGTCCTCCAGGCTAGATGCACCACAGCCCTGTGTATAGTCCTCCAGGCTAGATGGAGCAGGGCACCACAGCCCTGTGTATAGTCCTCCAGGCTAGATGCACCACAGCCCTGTGTATAGTCCTCCAGGCTAGATGCACCACAGCCCTGTGTATAGTCCTCCAGGCTAGATGCACCACAGCCCTGTGTATAGTCCTCCAGGCTAGATGCACCACAGCCCTGTGTATAGTCCTCCAGGCTAGATGCACCACAGCCCTGTGTATAGTCCTCCAGGCTAGATGCACCACAGCCCTGTGTATAGTCCTCCAGGCTAGATGCACCACAGCCCTGTGTATAGTCCTCCAGGCTAGATGGAGCAGGGCACCACAGCCCTGTGTATAGTCCTCCAGGCTAGATGCACCACAGCCCTGTGTATAGTCCTCCAGGCTAGATGGAGCAGGGCACCACAGCCCTGTGTATAGTCCTCCAGGCTAGATGCACCACAGCCCTGTGTATAGTCCTCCAGGCTAGATGCACCACAGCCCTGTGTATAGTCCTCCAGGCTAGATGGAGTTGGGCTCCACAGCCCTGTGTATAGTCCTCCAGGCTAGATGGAGCAGGGCACCACAGCCCTGTGTATAGTCCTCCAGGCTAGATGGAGCAGGGCACCACAGCCCTGTGTATAGTCCTCCAGGCTAGATGCACCACAGCCCTGTGTATAGTCCTCCAGGCTAGATGCACCACAGCCCTGTGTATAGTCCTCCAGGCTAGATGCACCACAGCCCTGTGTATAGTCCTCCAGGCTAGATGCACCACAGCCCTGTGTATAGTCCTCCAGGCTAGATGCACCACAGCCCTGTGTATAGTCCTCCAGGCTAGATGCACCACAGCCCTGTGTATAGTCCTCCAGGCTAGATGCACCACAGCCCTGTGTATAGTCCTCCAGGCTAGATGGAGCAGGGCACCACAGCCCTGTGTATAGTCCTCCAGGCTAGATGCACCACAGCCCTGTGTATAGTCCTCCAGGCTAGATGCACCACAGCCCTGTGTATAGTCCTCCAGGCTAGATGGAGCAGGGCACCACAGCCCTGTGTATAGTCCTCCAGGCTAGATGCACCACAGCCCTGTGTATAGTCCTCCAGGCTAGATGCACCACAGCCCTGTGTATAGTCCTCCAGGCTAGATGCACCACAGCCCTGTGTATAGTCCTCCAGGCTAGATGCACCACAGCCCTGTGTATAGTCCTCCAGGCTAGATGCACCACAGCCCTGTGTATAGTCCTCCAGGCTAGATGCACCACAGCCCTGTGTATAGTCCTCCAGGCTAGATGCACCACAGCCCTGTGTATAGTCCTCCAGGCTAGATGCACCACAGCCCTGTGTATAGTCCTCCAGGCTAGATGCACCACAGCCCTGTGTATAGTCCTCCAGGCTAGATGCACCACAGCCCTGTGTATAGTCCTCCAGGCTAGATGCACCACAGCCCTGTGTATAGTCCTCCAGGCTAGATGCACCACAGCCCTGTGTATAGTCCTCCAGGCTAGATGCACCACAGCCCTGTGTATAGTCCTCCAGGCTAGATGCACCACAGCCCTGTGTATAGTCCTCCAGGCTAGATGCACCACAGCCCTGTGTATAGTCCTCCAGGCTAGATGGAGCAGGGCTCCACAGCCCTGTGTATAGTCCTCCAGGCTAGATGGAGCAGGGCACCACAGCCCTGTGTATAGTCCTCCAGGCTAGATGCACCACAGCCCTGTGTATAGTCCTCCAGGCTAGATGGAGCAGGGCACCACAGCCCTGTGTATAGTCCTCCAGGCTAGATGCACCACAGCCCTGTGTATAGTCCTCCAGGCTAGATGCACCACAGCCCTGTGTATAGTCCTCCAGGCTAGATGCACCACAGCCCTGTGTATAGTCCTCCAGGCTAGATGCACCACAGCCCTGTGTATAGTCCTCCAGGCTAGATGCACCACAGCCCTGTGTATAGTCCTCCAGGCTAGATGGAGTTGGGCTCCACAGCCCTGTGTATAGTCCTCCAGGCTAGATGCACCACAGCCCTGTGTATAGTCCTCCAGGCTAGATGCACCACAGCCCTGTGTATAGTCCTCCAGGCTAGATGCACCACAGCCCTGTGTATAGTCCTCCAGGCTAGATGCACCACAGCCCTGTGTATAGTCCTCCAGGCTAGATGCACCACAGCCCTGTGTATAGTCCTCCAGGCTAGATGCACCACAGCCCTGTGTATAGTCCTCCAGGCTAGATGCACCACAGCCCTGTGTATAGTCCTCCAGGCTAGATGCACCACAGCCCTGTGTATAGTCCTCCAGGCTAGATGCACCACAGCCCTGTGTATAGTCCTCCAGGCTAGATGCACCACAGCCCTGTGTATAGTCCTCCAGGCTAGATGCACCACAGCCCTGTGTATAGTCCTCCAGGCTAGATGCACCACAGCCCTGTGTATAGTCCTCCAGGCTAGATGCACCACAGCCCTGTGTATAGTCCTCCAGGCTAGATGCACCACAGCCCTGTGTATAGTCCTCCAGGCTAGATGCACCACAGCCCTGTGTATAGTCCTCCAGGCTAGATGCACCACAGCCCTGTGTATAGTCCTCCAGGCTAGATGCACCACAGCCCTGTGTATAGTCTCCAGGCTAGATGCACCACAGCCCTGTGTATAGTCCTCCAGGCTAGAT